>NC_083580.1:45757945-46057945 GCF_027579695.1 Neoarius graeffei
TCTCAATGTATAAATGACCATAAAAACATGCAAATGTTTCTCTGTACTGTTCATTCATTCATTCATTCATTCATTCATCTTCAGTACTATACACTTTATCTGGTGCCTGTTCAGGGAACAAGTGGGCACCTGGAAGGGATGCCAGTCCATCTCAAGACACCATTCAGACACATTTACACACTCGAACACCTATAGGGCAATTTAGCATAGCCAATCTGCCAACCTGCATGTTTGTGTGCAAAAGAAGAACCCAAAGGAAAACTGTATGACCGTAACCTGAATCCAGGATCCTGGGGCTGTGAGGTGGCTAAGCTACCCACTGTGATACAGTGCCACCTCTCTGTAAATGTTTAATTTGAAAACAGTTGGAAACTTTAAACTTGTGCTTTTCTACTGCCACAATAATGCATAACATCTAAGACTAGGACAAGTCAACTAGCTGCGACCATAAGAAGGTCTGTGATGGAAATATCTAACATCAAAAATTGTTAAAAATTTGTTCATATTTTACATTCTTCAAAATAGTCACCTTGATGACGCTTTGCACACTATTGGCATTATCTTAACCAGCTTCATAAGGTAGTCACCTGGAATGCTTTTCAGTTAACAGGTGTGCCTTGTCAAAAGTTAATTAGTGTAATTTCTTGCCTTCTTAATGTTTTTGAGATCATCAAAACAGAAAATAGCAAAGAATAAAAATACAATAAATAGCCCTATTCTACAACTATATTAATCCATATTATGTCAAGAACCACTCAACTAGATAAAGAGAAACAACATTCAATCATTACTTTAAGACATAAAATGTCTTTTAATTCATAAACATAAAGAAAAAACATTGAATTAGAAGGTGTGTCCAAACTTTTGACTGGTACTGTAGGTAAAATAGTCAACAATGAGATTGTGTGATAAAGCAGAGGGTGGTATAGTTACCACCTTGAACTTGATTATTTTCTATTAGCAGCATGTCTTGATGTGTTTTATTCCTCATATATTACATTAATTTGGCAAATAATGTGTTATTTATCAAAGAATGATCCACTGTACAGTTTATAGTTACAGATAATGTTGAGGAGCATCTGTAAAACAAATTCTGTCATCACTTACATTTTTCTGTCTCTTAATGTTAGTAAAACAAAAAAAAAGGTGCAGTTTGTCATGTTAGCAAGAAAGCATGAAGACTTTTCTGTGATGGAAAACTTAGATATCTGAATGTTTCAAAGCACTGACACTGGAGACTCCTTCTATAAATGATAAACTAACACTGATTACAATGTTAATTGCAAACATCATTACAATTACTACACACATTTTAATTTGACTGTGTGAATTAATATAAACCTGCGATTTGCAGCTACACAAATGTCAGAACTGCTGTTATAGAAAATTAATCAACACATTTTGATCAATCTGAATCCAGAATTCAACAGTGATGTGATTCATTTCATTTCTTTGATCAAAATGTAATGCAAGCATTGTCATAAGATTCAAGCAGGAAGTAAATGGCTTTGCTCATGTAAACATTTATAGCCCTGACATGAAATTGTTCATGTTGAATCAAGACAACATAGAATTTTACCTGTAGCAAATACATTAACAATTACAAATCTGAAGCACAATCTTAGTTACATTTGTGACTGGTAGGCTATATTCTATTTTGTCTACCAGAAACCGCAGATCACTTCACCTCACCCTGGGGTCATGTCTCTGTCTCGTTTCCATCTACTGATGCATGGCTACAGTACTCAAGACAAAGGGGTCTTTATTTAGACAGAGCCTGAAAGAATGACTCCCATCTATTCCTTTTCTCATATACAAATGCAGATTGGAGTTGGAAGCAAATGTCTGAGGTGGATATTATAGGCTGGGGAAATAAAGGAGATTATGAGTGCACTGAAAGCGTTCCTCCATTTACAGCAGTATTGATATGCAACAATAGCAGTTGTCATGAGACTCCCAGTTCATTTGTATCATAAAGGACATTGCTCCAGAGTCTCATTCCATTAGTGAGGGATAAGCTGGAGGTAATCACATAATAACTGCACAATTTGAGTCTTTAAATACATTCCGCATCCTCCCTGATAAGCTTCTTTCAAAGAAGATACATTCCCCAATGCAATTATTGCAAAAAATATTATGCATATACAGTATTTGTGTGTTTCTTGAACAGTGATCAGATTTGTAAAGACAGATGTTCAAATATGATACAATGTAATATTAATAATAACATAATGCACAGGTTTTCGCCTTTCCAGTCTATACCATTTTTGTGAGGTAGTTAAAGGAATAGTTTGAATAATTTAAATAAACAAATCAATAATAATAATAATAATAATACACAATGTCCCCTTGAATGTAATGAATCAGCCAAGACATGTTTGCTGTTTGTGGTTTGTTTCTGTAGTTTCACACTGGTGTGACAACACTAATGTTGCTAATATGTAATAGTAGTCTATCTCACTCCTCAATATTTTGCATAACATGAGCCTCAAACCACATTCAGTTGTTGTGATAGACACCGATCAGCCATAACACTAAAACCACCTACCCAATATTGGTAGGTTGCCCTTGTGCTGCCAAAACAGCTCTAACCCATTGAGACATGGACTCTGCAAGACCTCTGAAGGTGTGCCGTGATATCTGGCAACCAAATGTTAGCAGCAAATCCTTTAATCCTATAAGTTGCGAGATGGGGCTTCCATGGATTGGATCGGTTTGTTCAGCACATCCCACGTATGCTTGATCAGATTGAGATCTGGGCAATTTGGAGGCCAAATCAAAACTATGAATTCTTTGTCATATTCCTTAAACCATTCCTGAACACATTTAGCTGTGTGGCAGAGCAGATTATACTGCTGAAAGAGGCTATAGCCATTAGAGCCACTTTTCTCATGAACAAGTGTTCTTGGTCTGTAACAATGTTTAGGTAGGTGGTAAGTGTCAAACTAACATTCACATGAATGTCAGGACCCAAGGTTTCCCAGCAGGACATTGCCCAGAGCATCACACTACCTCCGCCTCCACAATAAACATGCACCCAGATGTCCACATGATGTAAAAGAAAATGTGATTCATCAGACCAGGCTATCTTAGTCCATTGCTCAGTGGCCCAGTTCACTTCTGATACTCATCATCAATGAGCCTTGGGCACCCATGACCCTGTTGCCGGTTCTTCAGTTATCCTTCCTTTGGCCCACTTTTGGTAGGTGCTAACCATTCTTTATTGGGAACATCCGACAAGACCTGCCATTTTGGAGATGCTCTGACCCAGTCATCTAGCCATCACAATTTGGCCCATGCCAAAGTCAGTCAGACCCTTACGCTTGCCCATTTTTCCTGCTTCCAAAAGATCAACTTTAAGAACTGACTGTTCACCTGCTTCCTAATATATCCCACCCTTTTACAGGTATTGTAACAAGAGAATCACTGTTATTCACTTCACCTGTTAGTGAATTTTAGGATTCAAATTGTTGTCTATAAAACCAAACAAAACTTCAAAACTTCAGAGTGTAGAGGACAGCCATCTTGAACAACTTTTTTCCATTTAGGTATGACTCCACCTTCATAGGCTCTGCCTTCCAAGGGTTGCAGGCAGAATACTTAAAAGCTGAACATGATATGGATGATAATACTTTGCCAAAACCGACTCATTCTGCTATTTTACAAATAAAAAAACAAAAGCAAAAACCATTTCCCATGTCAGAAAGTTACAGGTTTAACTCAGACTGTTACAAAGCACTGACACTTGTAGAGTAAATTTTAGTGTCATACTGTTTTGTAATTTTCCTTTTCAATGAGCGTTGCCTCTTCAAGGACTAACGACAGAACATTTTGCACCGAAACATGTTTATCTTATCATGTTCCTTACGTGCGTAGCAGAAGTGCATAGCAGATGTGTGTACCAGCCAGTGATTAGACAAGATCCAATCAGCTTTAGAGCTGATCACGCTCCCGGCGCGTGATCAGGGCATGTAATTTCAATGATGTAATGCAATAGATGTAATGTCTCCTTTTTATCTAGTAAAGAGTATATATAGATTTGAGAACAAAGGGACAGTATGAGGGGTGTGCCGAACCCTCATCACTTGTCCGTTTCTGCAATAAACCTTTGTTCTCTTGCAAAAGGACGAGACTGGTGTTGGTGTTTGTCATTTTTCCTTGACAAATTGTGGTGTCCCTGGGTGGGCTGCACAACTTCTGCGGTCTTTTGGGTGGCAAGCGGACTGGAGGACGCTTGTGGAGAAACAAGCGTCCATTCTCAAACCTCATATTCTTCAGAGAGGAGGTGGTATGCTCTTTGCTGCCCAGAGGTGGGAAACACTGCAGTCCACCATTAAATAGGTAGGAACCACTAATTCTGTTTGACCTTATTTAAAGTTTACAAAATTAAAGGAGTACTGAAATTAATGATTAGTGAAGTTTAATGTCTGTGTCATGGCAGAGATGTATCAGTGAGGAGTCAATGATCTAGAAACTGGGTTTCTAAGATAGAAGTTCTTGGAACTGCGACCCCTGCGATGGCCAAGGATTAAAAGTTTCCCTTAGTTCTTGAGAAAAACTAAGGATTTATACTGATGGGTATATCTTATGGAACTATGGCAAGTTTGTTAAACTAATGAAAGCAAGTTGGTTAAGAGGTAGTTTGGCTGAATGGCACAACTTATGACAGGTAGTTGCCAGGAAAAGACGGATCCGCCATTGACTCTCAGTCATTGAACAATCACCCATGTCACGTTAAATTGTTCCTACAAAGATAATAAGAACACCAGGCTCGTCCTATATACACCGGTATGCTCTCCTTTGCTTTCTTCTCACACATAGTTACAAGGCACTGTGTGTGTGTGTGTGTGTGTGTGTGTGTGTGTGTGTATTTCTATTTTTAGCGCAGTGTGGGTGGTGCAAGTTTTATATACTGTGAATGCAAGTTTTATTTCATTATTCTACGCATACAGTTGTAATAAGAGTTTCCCTCTGTAACAAAGAGTTAAGTAATTTGAAGTAAAATGGGTTCGTGCCATAACAAAGGCACCGACGACACAACACGGCACACAATAAGGCGCTCTGGTTGTTCATATGATAGTTCTAACATAACATTCATGAGAGTTAACTATGGGTAAGGCTCTCTAGCACAGTTTGATATCTGGGTAAAAGAATGTGGGTTTTCTGAAAAGGGAAGTTTTAGTATGAGGCAGTTGGAAGGCTTAAAAAAGGCTTTAGACAAGAAAGAGAAGGACAAATTAGACAAAAAAAAGAATGAGGCATTTTTAGCGAACTGGAAAGCATTGGGAGAGTGGCAGAGTGAGGCACATAAGAGAGAAAAACGACAGGCAGGACCTTCATCGGTTTCTCAGTGTTTTAAATTGCAGGATGATCCTGACCTCAACTCCGCCCCACTGAGACGACGACTACCGCAGCCAGATGAGAATAACCCAACACTTCCTGTTACAACACCACCAGTAGCAGAGGGAGGAGCCCCAGTCCTCACGTCGCCTATGCCCAGCGCACCTTCCCTGCAGGCCCTGGTGCAGCACCCACTCTACCCAGACCTGGCAGAGGCCACAGGTCCACCACCCAGATATGAAGACCACCCCACGACACCTCGTCAGAGTGACCCATCGCCACTGATGACAAGGAAACAGAGAAAAGCTAAAGAGCAGGCTCACATCCAGAAGATGATGGCAATGAGGCATTGAACATGGAAGTGGCAGGGACAGATGGGCCTATGCTAGTTCACCGCCCATGGACTCTGGCAGATATCAAGGAGAGCATGACACACCTCCCTAATGTGCGTGAAGTGGGAGGAAGGAAGTTTGAGGAAGAGCTGTTGATCTTCTGCAGAGAATTCAGACCTACCACACATGAACTGAGACTTATGGCCAAGATGGGCCTAGACTGGGGACTTGGTAGAGGAAGAGGCAAAAGAAGAGTCAACAAATCTGATCTGGTGTGTTACAACTGTGGGAAGATAGGACACTTTGCGAGAGAGTGTATGGCAAAGCTGACTGATGGGCGGGGGAGAGGGATGGAGAGGCAGCTGAGAACAGAGGAGGTAACACACAACACAAAACCAATCAGGTAGTTCACATTATACAGGAACATACACCTCAGCCTAATTGCACAGACAACATTAGACAGCTACATGATCTCCAAACACAGCAAGGTGATGAAAATGGATCTTTCCTTAAATATTTAGCCTTCCCATTCACCCAGCTTCCGTGCATACCATTGACAATATGGGGAAAGAAGTTTAATTTCCTGGTAGATTCAGGAGCTACCCATTCAGTCATTAAACAGGGATAATTGCATTTACCATTTGAACCAAGTTCTCGATCAATTTGCACAATTGGGGCAACAGGCCGTTCAGTCATAGAAAAGTTCTCAAAACCTGTGTCATATCAGGATGAAGATGGACAGGAAGTGGAGCACTCATTCCTGATCTCCTCTTCCTGCCCAGTTAATTTACTAGGGCAAGATTTAATGTGCAAGTTTGGCTTGATTCTTACATCATCCCCAGAAGGCATTACAGTAACAAATACCACTTTGACCTGTGTTTTACATGAACAAAAGCTCCCTGTTTATGTATATGAGTGGAAGCTCTGTCCAGACACTTTAAGCCTCACTCACAACCAACCATAAGTGTTTTGGACACGCACGGGTCACTGGGTTTTGGTAGCTTGCAGCCATGCCGCAGGGTCACAGTGAACCTGGGGGAAAGTTTGGGGGAGGAGTACAGACAAAGTACTTGTCAAGTACAGGTTGCACACCTGACTTCCTCAAGGCGTGGGAACAATTGTGCCGTCAACCCATGGAAAGCGTATATCTGACGCATGTGATACTGTAAGTGTGTGTTCAGTGAGTGTGGAGTGTGTGAGACTTGCATTTTACCAGTTTCCTGCGCTACAAGTTTGAGCCACACTTGTGAAGCGTGTGTGATGCATGTGATTAGCACGCTACAATCACTCATAACTTGTGTGTGATGCAAGCCAGGAGTGGGTATAAAACCAGCGTGTCTGCAGCATTCTGCATCTGTCTTTCAGCTGAAGAACATTGGTTATTTTTTGGGAAAAATTAAAAAATTTTCAGTTTAAAGTTTAGAAAATGGGACCCAAGAAGAAGCGAGCAAAAGTGAAGTAACTCAGCCTGAAACAGCAGAGGGGGAGGAAGAGGAAGAATTTGATGATGATGGTAGCAGCACCGGTGAGCCCTGCACGGACAGGGAGAAGTATGTCTTCAAGCCGGCAGAAGGCACAGCACCCCGCCAGAGGTATTTTCACAGGTAAATACACATGCTTTAAACATTCATTTCAGTATCTATATGCTTATGTAATTAATATTATATTTGCTGATTTTCATGTATGTTTCAGCTAACAACACCCAGAAGTGAGGATATTGCAATCCCATCATCGCTGTCAGGCCACTGTACCATGCTCAGTGATGAGGACAAGGACATCCCGACACCCTGTCCCACCACTCAGCAGGAGTAGGAACAGGACAGCAGCTTGGAGTCAAAGTGTGTTTCAGTGCCCAAACTGTTGGGCTATTTAGTTGGGATTTTTTACAGTGTAATAAAATGCATTATTCCCTTATACTCATGTTTTATTATTTGACGTTTGCATGGTAAATTAAACATATACTCAAATAAAAACAGCAAATGAGGTGATCTTCCCTTCTACAATGCTACATGCTACACAATCAGTTCCTTGGTTCTGCCCCAAAATATATACCCAGAGTCTTGCCCCTCATGTCGCGTGCAGGTTGCATGTGCTGCATGCAGGTCGCATGCACTGCGTGCACACCACACATAGGAGTAAAAAGTGAGATGTACTTCTGTTTTGCGTGCCGCACAAATAGCAAGTGTGGAATACTGGTGTAGTATTTCTGAGGCATGTCACTCATACAATGACTGTGCATCACTCATGAGTCTTACTGTCATCGCAAAAAGCCCCTACTAGCCATGCTGCTGACTTGGTTCAGGCGTACAAAAGGAATACAGGTCCCGTACATAGTGTATGTGTTCTTGATTTGTCGCAAGACCCATAGAATTTGCATGTGCAGGACCAAAAGTCTCCACGGGCAGTCTGCGACCTTCTACAGCGCTGAACACATGCAAGTGTCGCGCAAGTTTCAAGCATGGTTTTGCCAATTTTTTTTACCGTAGACCGCCTGTAGCAGCCTGTACTGTGGGTTGTGAGTGAGGCTTCAACTAATTTAACTCAATACCTTGTGCAGCAAGCACATGACAGAATTGTAGCACATGATGTTGACTATAAGGAGCACACGGACCTTCATTGCATGGCCCACGTGCATGATGGAAAGGATGCTGCATATGAGAGAGTATGGTTTAAAGACACCTGCGAGTGAGAACGTATTCGCCTTCGAGATTTATACTGGTCAAAAGAATATTGTGCATGTTCTGTTGAATTACAGCACTGCACAGGCATTTATGCCTGGATTCAATTGGAGGGCATAACCAAATTCCCTAGGTGCTGCCAAAATGAGCTGTTTAATGTCCCATCATCCACACCCCACATTTCTTTAGCCAAACCAAAGGCAGTCCCATGGAAGGAGGTGGGACGTTGGCTTCGAGGGTGTGTGAGTAAGAAATCCTCTATTGGGTTAGTACAATGGATCCTTCTGCATTTTATAATACAGAAAAGGATGTCTTTAAACAATCTCTCTCTATGCTAGTACATGTACTGTGCAGTGTAGAGCTCTCCACACGCTTAGTGGGGGCTTTTGCAAGCATTTCAGGAGACGTCTCCGCAGCCCAAGTTCATCCTAGGCTGGTAGAGATTCCACCAGAGCTCTGGGCCACAGGTAAACATGATGTGGGTTTAATGAAGCATGCTGAACTGGTTGTGATAAATCCCAAGTCAGATTTTAGACCTAGACAGACACAGTACCCACTAAAGCCAGAGGCCATAGAAGGCATTAGGCCTGTCTTTGAGTCTCTGTTGCAGGCAAGAGTAATTGTCCCTTGCCCGGACTCAACAGTGCACACTCCTATATTGCCTGAAAAGAAAGTCAGAAAACCTCCGCAACCTGATGAGTGGCGTTTTGTACAAGGCTGATGTTCCAAACCCTTACACTATTCTAGGTCAAGTGCCACTTGATAGCAGATGGTTTTCAGTAGTGGACCTAGTGAACACATTCTTCAGCATTCCAGTACACAAAGACAGTCAATACTGGTTTGCATTTACATTTGATGGCAAGCCTTACACCTTCACACATTTGTGCCAAGGGTATTGTGAGTCACCCACCATTTATAACCAAATGCTCAAACAGAGCCTGGACTTGTGTGTACTTACTCCAGGCTCCACCCTCCTTCAGTCTCCATGCTCTGCTAGAACAGATAACTTCACACTTGTCAACACAATGGTGACTAAGATATAACATGGTCCTGCTTGACATGCCGAACATAACAGTAAAATGTTGTACTGTCCTTTACCCCACTACTTTGCTCCCTACAGAGGAGGATGGTGAACCACATGACTGCGTGGCACTTATTAACCAATTATGTTCCCCTAGGTTGGACGTCAAGGATGAACCACTTACGAATCCAGACATGATTCTGTATGTGGATGGGTCAGCATCATGACACTCAGAAACAGGTAAAAATAAAGTGGGCTATGCTGTAGTTTCAGACAAAGAATTAATCACAGCGGGAGCATTACCTAGTCACTTGTCAGCTGGAGCAGCAGAGCTATATGCCTTGACAGAAGCATGTAAACATGCAACAGGTAAATTGGCCACTATTTACAACGACAGCAGATATGCCTTTGGTGTAGTACATGACTTTGGCACAGTCTGGAAACAGAAATTTCCTGACCAGCTCAGGCACACAATCAGCCCACCACAAGCTTGTTTCTGACCTGCTGGATGCTGTCCTACTCCCATCTGCTCTTGCTATATGCAAGTGTGATGCACATACTAACAAATCTGATCCAGTCTCTCTAGGTAATGCATGAGCTGAAGCAGTGGCAAAACAGGCAGCCACAAGGACCCCAACTTCATTAATGCTTTCAACTAACCCTTCTACACCTCCCTTACAGGTTTCTGACCTCCAGCAGCAAGCCACAGCAGAGGAAAAGGCTGTGTGGCAGAAAGAAGGGTGTAGTATTAAAGATGGGGTCTAGGCAAGCCCAGACGATCAACCTTGTCTCCCCAAATACATGTTTCCATATTATACTAAATTGACACACGGGAAAGACCATATGTCAAAAGGGGAAATGATAGCAGCAGTAACAAAAGATTCTCTAATTACTCTCAAAATTGTTGTCAAAAATGTCTTGTATGTGTGCAACCCTCTCTTCTGTTCTGAATAATATTCACAAACAGCTGAGATCAGCCTTACTAGTCCCGGTGCTGGGACCACTGCATGGCCTGAAACCTGGTGACTGAGTGGCGATAAAGGACTTCAGAAGGACAAAGTGGAACAAGCCCAGGTGAATGGAACCATCCCAAGTGTTGCTCACCACACAATCAGCTGTAAAGGTGGACAACAGGACCACGTGGGTACACGCCAGCCACTGCAGAAGAGTATCTGAACCAACAGACAAGCAGCACAAGGAGGCCCTGGTACAAGAAGGAGATTAAGACAGCATTCGAGAAGCCCTTAGGGGGCCTCATCGCACCTTGAGTGGACACTCTGCTATTAAGAGGCCCTTGGGGGACCAATGAACATGAGCAACAACATATCGACACACACAGCCACATGACAGACTGTGCATTCCAACACACTCTTCATTTTGTACTTAATTGTGAACCTCATACATGGTACAAGTAGTATTTGGTAGTTTGTCCGGTGACAGAGATTAATACACATATTACAAGAGCAGTGTCTGACACCACAGGTACTCCAGGTGGCAGACTTCTCAGCTGGAAAGAGAAGATAGAAAGAGATCAAACTTTTAACTGGGTTCATGACATATTGACTGATAATACCAATCACATGATTACTAATTTAAGGTCAGACAATGAAAGTTACCTTGTAGTTAACTATATAACTGTATCAGATAATCAGTTAGAATGTTTTACTCCCCTTAAAGAAACTGAATTACTTTCATTAATCTTGGCATCAAAAGCCTCAACTTGCGTACTAGATCCCTTACCTACACGTCTATTCAAACAGATAATACCTGAAGTAATTGAACCGCTTCTAAAAATAATAAATTCTTCTCTTACGATTGACTATGTACCCAAATCCTTTAAACTAGCAGTTATCAAACCCCTGATTAAAAAACCTGACCTTGATCCCTGTCAGCTGTCCAATTATTGGCCAATATCAAACCTCCCCTTTATCTCCAAGATCCTTGAAAAAGCTGTGGCACAACAGTTATGCTCATATTTACGTAGGAATAACATCCATGAAATGTATCAGTCAGGATTTAGACCTCATCATAGCACAGAGACAGCACTGGTTAAAGTAGTAAACGACCTACTGTTGGCATCTGATCAGGGCTGTGTCTTGCTACTTGTGTTGCTTGACCTTGGTGCAGCATTTGATACCATTTATCATTCCATTCTTCTGGACAGACTAGAAAATGTTGTGGGAGTTAAGGGAATGGCCCTCTCCTGGCTCAGGTCTTATCTAACTGATTGTTATCAGTATGTTGATATAAATGGTGATATTTCTAGACGTATCGAGGTAAAGTTTGGTGTTCCACAAGGTTCTGTCTTGGGTCCACTGCTTTTTTCTCTATATATGTTACCTCCGGGTGATATTATTCGTAAACATTGTATTAGTTTCCACTGTTATGCTGATGACACACAGTTGTATGTCTCTGCAAAACCTGATGAGAGACACCAGCTTTATAGAACTGAGGAATGTGTAAAGGACATTAGACACTGGATGCTTATTAATTTCCTTCTGCTTAACTCTGACAAGACTGAAGTACTTGTACTAGGACCACATACAGCTAGAAGTAAGTTTTCTGATTACACAGTGACTCTGGATGGCCTTTCTGTTTCTTCACGTGCAGCAGTAAAAGACCTCGGAGTGATTATTGACCCCAGTCTTTCATTCGAAACTCACATTGATAACATCACCCGGATAGCTTTCTTTCATCTCAGAAATATTGCAAAGATAAGAAATGTAATGTCATTGCATGACGCAGAAAAACTAGTCCATGCTTTCATTACCTCCAGGTTGGATTATTGTAATGCCTTACTGTCTGGATGTTCCAATAAGTGCATAAATAAGCTCCAGTTAGTTCAAAATGCAGCAGCAAGAGTCCTTACTAGAACTAGAAAATATGACCACATCACACCTGTCTTATCCACACTGCATTGGCTCCCAATCAAATTTCGTATTGATTATAAAATACTACTATTGACCTTTAAAGCACTAAATGGTCTCGCACCACAGTACCTGAGTGAACTTCTGCTCCTCTATGACCTGCCACGCCTACTTAGATCAAAAGGTGCAGGCTATCTGCTGGTACCTCGTATAGTGAAGGCTACATCAGGGGGCAGAGCCTTTTCTTACAAAGCCCCACAGTTATGGAACAGACTTCCAAGTAATGTTCGGGAATCAGACACAGTCTCAGTGTTTAAGTCTAGGCTGAAAACATATCTGTTTAGTCAAGCCTTTTGTTAATGGTGTTTATGAGGTAAAGGTGTAGATCTAGAGGATCCTCAGACATAGTGTTTTGGTAAACTGGGATGTATGGATGCTGTCAGTCCCCACTTGCTTGCTCACTCAAGTTTGTTGATGGTGTAGTGGCTGGCTGCTTTATGTCCCGGGGCTCCCTCATGCCTGTGTTACCTTCTGGCTCTCTCCTTTTAGTTATGCTGTCATAGTTAGTTGCCAGAGTCCCTGCTTGTACTCGGTGCAATATGTATACTGCTCCTACTTATTCAGGTGACAATGGGCATACCTAACAACCTGCGTTTTCTTTCCCTCCCCCCCCAAATCTGTCCCTCTGAGTTACATGGAATCAACAGGAAATCTTTTGGTGGAGAGGGTGGAGACCTCGACTGGCTATCGTAGCCTGCAGGGAATCGGCCGTCAGACATTCTGTCGCATGTCCCAGACCCGGTGAAATGTAACTGAATTGTCTTGGCTAGCCCTAAGGATCCCATCTGCATCTCATCATTGCTGAGGAGTGTGCTCCCATCACCCAATCAAGCATCCAGCCAGAGCAGGTCATGATATTTTTTAACCATATTAACATGCCATTGTTGTGTGTTATGCCTGATGTCAAGACTCTCGTCTCTGCGAGCCTACCACACAGATTTAATACTTGTCATTTTTAGGGCATACCTAACAACATGTGTTTTCTTTCTCTCTCTCTCTCCCCCCCAGTCTGTCCCTCTGAGTTACATGTTGGTCCTGGGATTGAGATGCTGGCCTCTTCTGCCCCTCGGACCTGCTTGATCCATCCTGGTGCCCTGTGTCTGGTCGGAGTTGTATCGCATCGCTCCTGTGAAGGACGGCCCCATGAGGACAGTTGAGGGTTATACCTGGAGGATGCTCTGGACTCTTATAGTAATGCTTTTATGGCTGAGGACTATAGTTGACTTGCTAACTTTAGGACTGCAGTTATCATGAACAGTTTTGCACTCAAGTGTCCATCAATGAAGAGTTATAACATCAACGAAACTGTCCTCATGTTAAAACTGTTAATATTATAGTCATGCTGTTGGTTGTTGCCCAAATGAGGATGGGTTCCCTTTTGGGTCTGGTTCCTCTCGAGGTTTCTTCCTCATGTCATCTGAGGGAGTTTTTCCTTGCCACTGTCACCACAGGCTTGCTCATTGGGGATAGATTAGGGATAAAATTAGCTCATGTTTTAAGTCGTTCAAATTCTGTAAAGCTGCTTTATGACAATGTTTATTGTTAAAAGCGCTATACAAATAAACTTGACTTGACTTGACATGATGGTAGCTGAAAGGATACATTCTGACTACACATACGGTACACTAGCATACAATACCAAGCTGATTTAGGTGACGGGACTAAGTGCCTTAGGCGTAGAGAATTCTATAGAAAACACCCAATACCACATAGTTCGTTGACTGACTATTGCCACTGACTGGACAGTAACCAGGTGAACCATGTATGACAGTATTATAGATTTAATGTTATCATTTACATGATAAAAGGGGGAATTGTAGAGTAAATTTTAGTGTCATACTGTTTTGTAATTTTCCTTTTCATTGAGCATTGCCTCTTCAAAGACTAACGACAGAACATTTTGCACCGAAACATGTTTATCTTATCATGTTCCTTACATGCGTAGCAGACATGCTTAGCAGATGTGCGTACCAGCCAGCGATTAGACAAGATCCAATCAGCTTTAGAGCTGATCACGCTCCCGGCGTGTAATCAGGGCATGTAATTGCAATGATGTAATGCAATAGATGTAATGTCTCCTTTTTATCTAGTAAAGAGAACAAAGGGACGGTATGAGGGGTGTGCCGAACCCTCATCACTTGTCCGTTTCTGCAATAAACCTTCTTTCTCTTTAAACCCTGCCATGCACATCAATGTTGTTCAGTTTTCTCCTGATGGCGGACTCATGAACATTAGCCAATGTGATAGAGGCCTTCAGTTGCTTAGAAGTTACCCTGGGGTCCTTTGTGACCTCACTGACTATTACACGCCTTGCTCTTGGAGTGATCTTTGTTGGTCGACCACTCCTGGGGAGGGTAACAGTGGTCTTGAATTTCCTCCATTTGTACACAATCTGTCTGACTGTGGATTGGTGGAGTCCAAAGTCTTTAGAGATGGCTTTGTAACCTTTTCCAGCCTGAGGAGCATTAACAACGCTTTTTCTGAGGTCCTCAGAAATCTCCTTTGTTCGTGCCATGATACACTTCCACAAACATGTGTTGTGAAGATCAGATGTTGATAGATCCCTGTTCTTTAAATAAAACAGGGTGCCCACTCACACCTGATTGTCATCCCATTGATTGAAAATACCTGACTCTAATTTCACCTTCAAATTAACTGCTAATCCTAGAGGTTCACATACTTTTGCCACTCACAGATATGTAATATTGGCTCATTTTCCTCAATAAATAAATGACCAAGTTTGTAAATAAATGACCATATTTTTGTCTCATTTGTTTAACTGGGTTCTCTTTATCTACTTTTAGGACTTGTGTGAAAATCTGATGATGTTTTAGGTCATATTTATGCAGAAATATAGAAAATTCTAAAGGATTCACAAACTTTCAAGCACCATTGTATGCTGCCTTCAACACGACATCTTTTCCAGGGATATTTCAACAAGCCAATGCAAAACCATGTTCTGCACACATTACAAAAGCATGGCTGTGGAAGAGCAGGGTGCCTGTCCCCTCAGTCCCCAATAGAGAATTTGTGGCGAATTTTGAAATGAAAAATAAGACAACAATGACCCTATACTGTTGCACACTTTAAGACCTGTTTACAGGAAGAATGAGACAAAACATCTGAAACGCTTCAACACTTGGTGTTTTCAGTTCCTAAACATCTTCTAAATGTTGTCAGATGAGAAGGCAACATTGCAAAGTGGTAAATGCTTTACAGTCCTAAATTTTTATGAGACGTGCTGCAAGAATCAAAATTGAAACTGGAAGGGCACTCAGTAGAGTGCATACCTTCACCAAGCTACACATTATCAACATCAAAGTCAAATCATTTGAACCTAGGATAATATTAAAGCTGTACGCCAAATTTAATCAAAATCCATTCACTATCTTTTGACTTACATTGAGAAAAGACAAAAACAATCCTAGATCCACATATATATAGTTTTTGATGCAAATCTGGAATCAATTGTTCCTTGGCCCATGGCCCACTGTAGACAACTATACTCTTTGACCCTCCAGTGTCACTGTACCTCGTATGCATTCTAAAAACTTAAAAACACCTGTAGGTTCTCAGTGGGTTTGTGTATTGATGCTTATGTCATCTACATATTCTCCTTTGTGACTCTTGAAATTCAATTAATAAACTTTCAGTTTAACTTTTATTATGACTCATAGTCAGTAAAATGACATGGTGTCAGAAGTGGGATGATTCTTGGTGTGACCATGTGTCTCCGACAACACAACAAACTGGTAGGAAATGTATCACTGTGCCAAGCTAAAAAGTAATGTTACAAAAAATGGCAGATGGATTCAGGCATCCAGACCCTCTCGTTTTTGATGTAAATGTAACAGAGCACTGACGTGAATATGACATTCATTGCCACTGCACATCCCTTACCAAAAAGAAGTATACTTCAAGTTCATTTTATTAAGTATACTTAAGTAAAGTTAAAGTATATTTCCTTAAGTATACTTTTGTGTACCAAGTATACTGATATCAATGTACTTACGGGTACAGTATACTTGTAAGTAAACTAATCTAATACTTCTTGGGACTAAATTGGCCCACTTTTAGTTTATAAAAAGTATACTGTACTTTAAGTCTAAGAGAAGTAAACTTTGAGTAAACAGCTAGTATTTTTTTTTTATTTTGTACTGCAAGTATACCACCAGTAAACTTATATACTAACAGTTTACTAGTTCTATACTTGTAGTCCACTCTTTAGTTTACAAAAGCATACTTCATAGTATACTGGAAATATATTATGAGTTTACTTGTTTTATACTTCTAGTCCACTTTTTAGCTTATAAAAGTATACTTTACAGCATATTGGAAATATGCTATTAGTTACTGGTTACATACATCTAGTCCACTTTTTAGTTTTGAAGTATACTGCAATTACCCTTCTAGGTATACTATTAGTTTTCTAGCCCTAACCCTTACCTCATGCACACTACCAGCAGACAACTTAAGTGTTTTATACCTTAAGTTACAATGAAGTTATAAAGGTAAGAATTCACAAAATAACAGATACTCAGGATTAAGAACATTCATTTTCTTTAAAAATCAAAATTTAAAGCAACATTGTATTAAATGCCAAAGTATAAAAACATGGCAATAACAACTGAAATTGACATCCAAGCTCTTAAAAAAACAAAACAAAACAAAAAACCTTATATGGACAGCTACAGGGCAAGTACACTTAAGCATAAGGAACAAATATTTAGATACTTTATTACACTTTTGTTAAGTATAGCTTGATCAAAAGTTTAAGTATAAGCTTAACATACGTAGACTTTTCTATATACTTTTCAGTATAAGCCAAGTATACTTATGTATAACTTTATTAAGTATATCTCTGATAAGTAAATAAAAAGTAAACTGAAAGCATACTCTCTTATTTTTAGTTTAAAAAACGTATACTAGAAGCACACTTGAATAAACTACTTTTTTGAAAGGGATAGCAAAAAGCCGGACAAAACCAAAGCATATCTACTCCTCAGCCTCATGGGATCTGAGGCTATAGAAAGAGAGAGGTCATTCACTTATGCACCTGTGGTTATGTCAGTGTAGAACAAGGTCATAACACTGGCGGAACCCAGGGAGAACCCCAAATGCCTGAAAAGGAAATTCAAAAGAGATATGCAACCCAGAAACCAATGTGATAATAGAGAGGCATAACTTCAATACCAGATATCAAAAACCTGGTGAAACAGTCAAAGCATACATGAGTACATTAAGAAACCAAGCTAAAACCTATAGCTTTGGCGTCTTACAACATGAGCTCATTTGAGATAGACTAGTTTGTGGAATTAGCAGTGACGGTGTGAGACGTGCTTTGCTCAAAGAGACTGACCTCACTCTAACTAAAGGTATATGCATTTGCCAAATTAGTGAACTGACTGAGCAGCACAGTGAAGTCTTCTCTACACCCAAACATGTGACAATGGCCAGTGTGGATGCTGTGCAGGTAAAACATAACAGCAAATTCAAGATTAAAATGAAATACACATCAAAATCAGAAAATCCATCCACAACAATTTCAAGCTATAAGAATTGTGGGGCACACACCCAGCCAAGCATGAACAATGCCCAACTTTTGGACAACAATGTCACAACTGCAGCAAACACAATCACTTTAAAAAACAATGCAAATCTACAAAACCAAACTAGTCTAACAGACAGGTGAATAAATTTTCAGATGAAACAGATTCAGACAGTGATGACACATTCATCATTGAAGGCCTGTCATTACATGACAATCAAGACAAACTCTGTTCAAATAGATGACAATTACAAAAAAGAAGGATATTGCACTGTAACAGTTAACAAAAAAAAAAAACCTTAAGCTAAAAGTGGACACAGGAGTCAAATGTAATTTCTTTAGACACATACAAAGTCATTAGGCACACTGAAGAACTGTACAAGCCACGCAAGCAGGTCAAACTTGTAGCATTTGGTGGCACTATGATCAAATCATTTAACACTGTGACTCAACATTGGAGTCTAGGGGAGTAGCTATACAACCTGAAATTTCAAGTTTGAATGAATGTATACAATCTACGTATTCTATGAAACTAGTCACCTTCAGCAGTGAAGTGCACCAAATAGAGACTGTTCAGGACCAAAGCTTGTCACAGAGAGTGTTCCAGGAATATGCAGACCTAATCAGAGATGAAGTTGGTGATTTACCTGTAACTGACTCAATGAAAGTAAATCTAAATGTGACACCAGTTGTGAACCCCTCACGACACAGAACAAGGTGAAACAAGAGCTCCAGAAAATGCAAGCTCTAAGAATGATTGAACCAGTGGATGAACCCACAGAACGGGTCTCCAACATGGTTGCTACCCATAAAAAAGAAACTGATGATCTTCATATCTGCATAGAACCAAGAAACTTAAACAAGGCACTAATGTGCCCTCAATGCACACAGTGGAGGAGGTAGCTGCACAGATGGCACGTGCTACTGTCTTCTCCGTCCTTGATGCCAAAAACTCCTTCTGGGAAGTCAAACTTGATAATGCCTCATCTCTCTGCACAACATTCATGACTCCTTTCAGCAGATTCAGGTTCCTAAACATGCCGTTTGACATTAACACAGCATCTGAGTTATTCCAGAGAGCCATGGAACAAATCTTTGCAGGATACCTGTGTGCCATAATCATGGATGATATAATCATTAGTGGAAAAGGACCTGAGGAACATGACAACAACCTGAGAAAAGTGTTGGACCAAGCCCGACAGGTAAAGCTCAAACTCAACCCAAAAAGATGCAAGTTTGTGCGCAAGGAAGTAAGCTATGTTGGTTATATGTTCACAGATAAAGGACTGAAAGCAGATCCAACAAAAATCACTGCAATCGGTGAAATGTCACCCCGAGGACCAGATAGCTCTTCAACGTTTCCTCAGAATGATTAATTACCTAGGCAAATTCATTTCAAACCTAACTGAACTGTCAACACCACTATGAAAACTGCTGCACAAAGACATGCTTTGGAGCTGGACAAAGAATCAACAGGATGCTTTTGACAAGCTCAAAACACGTCACCCAGCCCACATGTGCTTCACTACTATAATGTGCAAAGACCAGTAACTCTGACCTGCAATGCATCCGAGCATGATTAAGGAGCTGCCTGCCTCCAAGATGGCAAACCTGTGGCATATGCACACTGATTCAAACAGAGACAAGGTACACACAAACAGAGAAAGAGCTACTTGCAGTGGTTTTTGCCTGTTACAAGTTTTATGACTACATCTAGGGCAAGCCAGTCAAGATTGAGACTGACCACCAGCCTTTGGTCATGACCCACAACAAGCCTTTCTATACAGTCCCAGAGCACCTGCAATGTATGATGTTAAGACTGCAACAATTTGATTTTACTCTCACTTACAAAAAAGGAAAATAGCTCTACCTGGGGCGGCACGGTGGTGTAGTGGTTAGCGCTGTTGCCTCACAGCAAGAAGGTCCGGGTTCGAGCCCCGTGGCCGGCGAGGGCTTTTCTGTACGGAGTTTGCATATTCTCCCCGTGTCCACGTGGGTTTCCTCCAGGTGCTCCGGTTTCCCCCACAGTCCAAAGACATGCAGGTTAGGTTAACTGGTGATTCTAAATTGACCGTAGGTGTGAATGGGAGTGTGAATGGTTGTCTGTGTCTATGTGTCAGCTCTGTGATGACCTGGCGACTTGTCCAGGGTGTACCCTGCCTTTCACCCGTAGTCAGCTGAGATAGGCTCCAGCTTGCCTGCGACCCTGTAGAACAGGATAAAGTGGCTAGAGATAATGAGATGAGATGAGCTCTACCTGGCTGATACCCTATTACACACACCAAGGCAGGACATCTGTCCACAAAAAAAAAGAATAGGATGAGTTTGAGGTGATGACTGTCCAGCTAATATTTCCACAATAGCTGGAAGAATTCCATGAGCACAAAGCTGCAGACACCACACTCCAAACACTCACCTGCTTCATCCAGGACGGATGGCCTAGACATGTGTGCAGTGTGATTGCAGAGGTAAAATCATTCTTTGGTTTCCATGATGAATTCACTGTTGAAAACAACATAGTCATGAAAGAGACGACAGTAGTTATTTCCGCATCCTTACACTTCGAATTTGAAAGCTCTACACAAGGTACACCCAGGTGTGGAATCCACAAAGAGAAGGGCAAGGGATAGTGTATTCTGGCCATCTGTAAATGACAACATAAAGGTTGCCATTCATGCCTGCAGTATCTATAACAGCCTGAAACCCAAACAACAGAAAGAACCACTACAATTACACACAGTTCCTGCCCTGCCCTGGTCTGTTGTTGCCAGAGACATATTTGAATGGAATGGTCATCACTACCTGGTGCTCATGGACTCATATTCAGGGTGGTATGAAATTGACTAGTTTAGCAGCTTATCATCCCTATGTGTGATAAACAAGCTAAAATGCCACTTCTCAGTCCAGTCAAGTCAAGTCAAGTCAAGTCAAGTCAAGTCTATTTTTATAGCGCTTTTAACAATAGACATTGTCGCAAAGCAGCTTTACAGAATTTAAATAACTTTAAACATGAGCTAATTTTATCCCTAGTCTATCCCCAGTGAGCAAGCCTGTGGCGACGGTGGCAAGGAAAAACTCCCTCAGACAACATGAGGAAGAAACCTCAAGAGGAACCAGATTCAAAAGGGAACCCATTCTCATTTGGGTGATAACAGACAATGTGATTACAACATTTTTAACAGTTTTAACATGAAGTCAGTTTCGTTGATGTTATAACTCTTCATTGATGGAAACTTGAATGCAAAACTGTTCATGACAACTGCAGTCCTAAAGTTAGCAAGTCAACTGTAGTCCTCAGCCATAAAAGCATTACTGTAAGTGTCCAGAGCATCTTCCAAGTGTGACTTTCAACTGTCCATATGGGGCCATCCTCCACAGGATCGATGTGATGAGACTCCAACCAGACATAGGGCTTCAGGATGGATCAGGCAGGTCCGAGGAGCAGAGGAGGTCAGCATCTCAATCTCAGGATTTACATGTAACTCAGAAGGACAGATGGGGGAACAAGGGAAAACACAGGTTATTAGGTATGCCTAATGTCACCTGCTGAGTAAGAACAGCATACATTTTGTGCTGAGTGCAAGCAGGGACTCTGGCAAAACTAACTATGACAGCATAACTAAAAGGGGAGAGCCAGAAGGTAACACAGGCATGAGGGCACCCCGGGACATAAGCAGCAGCCACTACACCGTCAACAAACTCGAGTGAGCAAGCGAGTGGGGGACTGACTGACAGCATACCACAGAAGTTGTACTCAGACAACAGCACTCAGTACATGAGTCAGACATTCCAAGACTTTGCCAGCTCCTAGGACTTCCTACATTTATGTAACAAGTTGTCCTGAATACCCACAGTCCAGTGGCCTCAGTGAAAGAGCTGTGAGGAGTGTTAAAAGACAACAAAATGAGATGGAACAGACTTCTATCTAAATCTGCTAAACATACAGAACATACCCCAAGACAAGACCCTAGGTTTACTCGCTCAAAGACTGTCCAGGCGGACACGAACAACCATGCTTGTCTGCAAGCGGCTGTTGAAGCCAGCAGCAAAAGCAATGGCCAACATTAAAGCCCAACTCACAAAGAAGTGCAGAGCACAGAAACACTGCTATGACAAGATCAGCAATCCACTACCCTCTCTAATACCAAACCAAGTGGTAAGACTCCAAACACAAAAAGGCCATGACAGACTGGGCATTGTAAGGAGAAAATGTGACATGCCACACTCATAAGTGGTGGCATCTGATGGAAAGGAATACAGATGCAACAGACATCACATCCTGCCAATGATAGAGCCATGGTAGTCTGGCTAACGCGACAAAGCTCTACGAGCTATTGGTCTGGCCAAGATATTAAGCCCAACCGTTTCCCAGAGCCCGTGGTTGACCCGCCTCCCTGAAATGCCTCAGTTTGCTACTGGTCAAAACCAGAAAAGGCTGTGACGAAGCTTAAACCAATCACATCACTCTTTCCTCTGACTTATGCGACGCGACGGGGCTAACTGGTAGATTAAACTCTTACCGAAGCCGGTCGGGAGCAAGGCGAAAATGTCCTTCCTTTCAATAAATACCTCCAGGGCTGGTCTTTGCTCCGTTTTCAATGAGAACTTCCCGTTGAATGCTTTCAATACAGCATCTATGCGTAATAGATGGGGAAGCGTGAATGAAGCGCTTCCGGCATAGATTCTGTAAACAATCTATGGCTTCCGGTCGCAGTTCTACTACGTCAGTGTCTTGAACACGCCTCTACCCAGGGCCGTTGGAGATGCTCAAAGTTGATTGATTCCCGATTTTTCGGGAGCTTGGAAGAGCTGTAGATAGCTTGCCTGGCCAGACTAAGCTCGCAACAGGCCCTCATGTTGCGTCACGCTTAGGATGGGCGGGCCCAGGCTAGAGCCATGGCCCTCAAAGCTCATTATACACTGAACTGAACCAAATGCACCACGTCACTCACCTGAATCAATGAAGAACAAAACACAAGTAATTGAAAAGCCTGACAACACTGAGCAAGCACTTCCAGGACAACCTCCAAACCAAACAACAACTGAAAAGACTATCAACAGTGTTACAGAAGTGTGTAGAGACACAGGACAAAAGCCTAGCTCAGCCTACTACTTTCATCTCACTAGATTTGGTAGAGTCTTTAAGCCAAATCAGAAGTACTTAAACTAGACAAGACACTAAGCAATGTACCTAAATATATGAGTGTGTGAATTATTTTGTTTTTGCATTCATTCATTCATTGAGCAAAGAGTTTGTTGCACTGTAATAGTGTAACAGTAATGCATTTTAATTTTGAGACACTCCAGTTTTGGTTTATTTTTCATGCTTGATTGGATTAGTTAATTCATAGCATGTTGATATGTGTTCAGAACAGGGTGGGTTTCTCAAAAGCCTCTTAACACTAAGAGCATCTTAACTAGGAGAGAGAGCATTCATTGTGCTGCTCGTTCTACCATTTAATGATGATCTTTGTGCTATGATACTTTTGGGAACTCAGGCCAGATTAGTACAATGTTTCTTTTGTATTACCTGTGATTGAGAACCAAAGCTTAAGAAGGTGGATGTAGACAGCTATATTCTTTGACCCTACAGTGTTGCCGTACACCATCATGAGTTCTAAAAACTTAAAAATCCCTGTACATTCTCAATGTGTGTGTGTCTATAGATGCTTACATAATTTATATGTTCTCCTCTATGACTCATGAAATTCAATTAATAAACTTCCAGTCTAACTTTTATTATGACTCATAGTCGACACCCACCTTTCCTCAAAATTTAATCAAAATCTATTCACTACTTTTTGAGTTATGTTGAGAACAGCCAAAAAAATTCTGGATCTGCATACATGTGCAGATTTGCATCAAAACCTAATAAATTGTTCCTTGGCCCATGCCTCACCTTTTCCTCAAAATTTCATAAAAATCTATTCACTACCTTTTGAGTTACGTTGGGAACAGTCAAAAAAAAAAATCCTGGATCCGCATACATATGCGGATTTGCATCAAACTCTAATCAATTGTTCTTTGGCCTATAGCCCTCCTTTTCTCAAAATTTCATCAAAGTCTATTTATTACTTTTTGAGTTGCATTGGGAAAAATAGATCAAACATACAATTAAACAAACAAACAGAGGTGAAAACATAACCTCCTCCAACAAAGTTGGCAGAGGTAACAAGTGTTTCATTCATTATCTCATTATCTCTAGCCGCTTTATCCTGTTCTACAGGGTCGCAGGCAAGCTGGAGCCTATCCCAGCTGACTACGGGCGAAAGGCGGGGTACACCCTGGACAAGTCGCCAGGTCATCACAGGGCTGACACATAGACACAGACAACCATTCACACTCACATCCACACCTACGGTCAATTTAGAGTCACCAGTTAACCTAACCTGCATGCCTTTGGACTGTGGGGGAAACCGGAGCACCCAGAGGAAACCCACGCGGACACGGGGAGAACATGCAAACTCCACACAGAAAGGCCCTTGCCGGCCACGGGGCTCGAACCCGGACCTTCTTGCTGTGAGGCGACAGCGCTAACCACTACACCACCGTGCCGCCCTTAACAAGTGTTTATTTAAAAAAAATATTAATGAGGTAATGCATCAAATAATGTGCTGTTGTATTGTTTTGAGTGCAATACAGGTCAAAGATTCCTTACAAATAATTGTTTTCAGTTTTAATTTGACTTTCAACATACAATCCCAACTTTTTCTAATTTGGGGTTGTATGTGAGTGTGATGTGAAATCAAATCAAAATAAAAACTAAGAAAAAATGCTTTTGTAGAAAATTATTTTCACAATGTTATTAACTATTATTTCATTTGCATATTAAAGACAACACACATTGCAGCAGGTTAAAACAGCCTCTCCATAAAATGTATAAAGATATTTAGGTATTACTGCGATACAGTTTTATTAATTTATTCTCAAAGCTAAAAGGAGCACCCTGATTTTTTTATTTAAAAAAATAGTGCAAATTAGAGTTTTTAACCACACTTTGCATTTAATTTTTCATTTCTGCAGTAGTGAGGAGCCAAAAATCTGTATGGCCCCTTTCTCCTTCCTATCCTACTAATATGTCTCACCAAACTGCTGGATGTCCCTGAGCTACTCTGCATGTAGCACTCTCCCCACTGAACGAACTCCTCCTGGCAATGTTTATCAGTGCTCTGGAAAACTCATTTATGTGTGTGTATCTCACCAAGCTCAGACTCGAGCAGCTGAAATTCTTAATGTGAGAGACTCCAGCTGGATTTGTGTGTAACTGGAAAGCATCAGAGATGGAAGAGCATAGTTCAAGAGTGTCAAGAGAAAGACAGAGAGATAGTGAGAGAGAGATGGATGGAGTGATGGATGAGTGAGGCTGTAAGGTCACTGCTGGTTTGTGACTGAAGAGGAGTGAGGCTCATTATTGATTAGCCATGTGTTCCAGTGAAAATGGCTGATCCAGACTGGGATAAGAGTGTGAGTGTGTTTTCATAGTTGTGATATCAGCAATCATTGAGAATACAGTACTAGAACAGATAATATGCTCTAAACAGACACAAATTGGAGACACTATTTCTTTTTGTGAGTTTTTTGTTTGTTTGTTGTTGTTTTGGTAGAAAGTTTCATGGTGTATCTGTTTGCAACTGGAGGTCTGCATCAATACTTGCATACCACAGGATGCAGCAGAAATGTTGCACAGTCATCCATCCATCCATCCATCCTTACTAGCTGTCTTGTGAGAATTTCAGAAGTGACAAGTTCCACTTACACAGGGCACAACCAGAGAATGTCCTGTGCCTGGGCTGGGATGAGGGTTTAGTAGTCCATTGACATGCAGAATAAAACCATCTGAAATATGTATGTTGTATGTTGATCAAACTATGATGCTCAAAAATGTAGGCCTATGCATCATTTGTCACTCATTAGATAAACTAATAGTTCCCCTGCAGAGGTGGGTAGAATAAGCAAAAACTGCACCCAAGTAAAAGTATTGTTACTTCTATCGGCTGTTCCTGTTAGAGGTCGCTACAGCGGATCTGTTATGCATATTTGATTTGACATAGGTTTTACACTGCATGCCCTTCCTGATGCAACCCTCCCCAGTCTATCCAGGCTTGGGACCAGCACTAAGTATGCACTGGTTTGTACAATCCCAGTGACTGGGTAATTTACTTAATCTGCATGTCTTTGAACTGTGTATTTTACCTAATCTGCATGTCTTTGAAAGAAGTTGCATAAGTCTGATGTAGAAAAAGAAAAGAAATATTAAAAAGGGATAGTTAATCCAAGAAGGAATGGTTAATGCAAGGGATGGTAAAGTTCTTCCAGCAAGTAGTGTAGAGTACAAAAGACACTTGTGTAAAAGTACTGCTATTGTAGTAATAATTTACTTGAGTGAAAGTAGTGATCAAGAAAATTAGTCATGTAAGCATAAATAAGTCACCTGGTGCAAAACTACTTGAGAAATTATTTTACAAATGATGCTTTTATATGTCTATAGTTAACACAACTAATCTGAAAATGGTCTATGTTTGCCATTCTGTTCTTATATTAACTAACCAAATGATTTACGCTGAAGTGAACACCACTTTGAATATCAGTGGTATATTCTTCATTTGCACATGATGTCATAGCTAATTACGCATGAGGCTTTGAACCGGAAGTGGGCCATGTTGGAGGATATACACAAACTCATGTGGCTCACATTTACTATAGAAGATATGCTTGAGAGGTTGTTACGCTCAATAATTCCTTTTGTTTCTTTGCTATGCCTACTCTTTGTGCTGTAATTGGATGCAGGCACAACTCTATTCGAGACAAGGGGACTTATAAGTTCTTTAGAATTCCAGCAATTATAAATATTCAAGGAGAAAAAACAAGAAAGTTATCCACGGAGTGTAGATGTCAATGACTGTCCAACATAAACCGGGCTGATCTAAGTGATGAGAAAGCAAAAACCACACGAGTCTGCAGTGAACATTTTATCAACGGTAAGTACAAACCAGTTATTAATGAAAGATCACAATAAGAAATATTGGATCATTTAATAGCCTGGTTGTACAGAAACTCACCACTGTCAAACATGACAAAACTGTGATCATCTAGTGTGTGAGCCGACAATCAAAGGCTTCTATGATTATTTCATTTTAAAAAGAGCTGTATATAATTTTTGATGATGCAGCTTTAATTTTGCTTTTTCTTTCCATTAAGGAAACCAATTGATCTCTACAATTTTACGGCTCCAGACTGAGCTCCAAGACAAAATATGAGCCACAACAAAATCAAAGATGGTACTAAAGCAGTAGCTCAAAATGTTACGTGTACAGAGTGCAAAAAGAAATGCAAACTTATTGAAGAATCTTCCCAAACAATCACAGAGTCAATCAAACAAGATTCATGTCAGTCCACTACCTCAAATACTGCAACTTCCTCGCCCGGTGAGTGCTCTTTTATCACTAAATATGTTATATAGTGTGTTAGATATCTATCTTTTGACACAGTCAAAATGATTGTTTTTAAAATAGATTTGAGAAATGACTACAAGCTTCTAAATGTAACTCCTCTTCACCTCCCAGTCTGTACTCTTACCACTAAAATATATATATATATATATATATATATATATATATATATATATATATATATATATATATTGTGTGTGTGTGCATGTGTGTGTGTGTTGTATATCCTCCAACATGGCAGTGGACAATGACGCAAGCAGTTTTGGTCATGTGGTTGCAAACAAAGAATAAGGAACGGCAAAATTAGCTGGCTAGCTAACTTAGCCAAATTCTGTTGAGGTTTCAGTAGCTTGCCAAGTTCAATATCTAGCAAGTTAGCTCATGTTAATTCATGCAGATTTCTAGCTACATAGTTATCTAGCAATGATGCCCCTTACACATTATCTTGAGTATTAAGTATAGGCTGTAGCAGCAGTTGCATGAAATTCTGAAATCTCGACAGGTTTTAGCTCACATAATTTGCAGATCATTATCACATTGTTTCCTTTGAAGCATTTAAAATGGAAGATTCCTGAATAATTGGGCCAAGGATGCTCATCTGTCTCCACAGACATCATTGCTGCTGGATGAACATTTGGCTCCTTAATTGTAGCCTTTCAGCAGGGTTTGATTTTGATTTGGTTTTTAAATTTAAATATTTTTTAATTTGCAAATTTATTTAAAATTTACTGTCTTAATTTACTTAAGGTCTTCCAGGGTTAAATGCATTTTTAAAAAATTCTGTAACAGTGATAAAAAAAATAAACATAGCAAAGTTCCATCCTTCCATCATCCATAACCGCTTATCCTGTGCAAGGTCGCGGGCAAGCTGGAGCCTATCCCAGCTGACTATGGGCGAGAGGCGGGGTACACCCTGGACAAGTCACCAGGTCATTGCAGGGCTGACACATAGCCCATGTTTACATTAGACCGTATCAGCGGATCATCAGATTAATGTTTTTAAAACGATTAGTGTGCACACAGCAACACCAATACACATATTCGCATGCACACAGCAACACCAATACATGGATACACTCGGCTCTGCAGGCATCCTGCGCTCCAAATCACTCCACCCTGAACAGCGAGTGCCCTCTGGAGGGTGCGCACTCCGGCCTTGCGCAGCTCACAGAGCACGCGAGTGAAGTGCACAAGCCGTGATTCGGGACTGAGCCGCTGTGTGTGTGATCCCAGCACACATCACTTACCACTTGCAAGTGGAAGGATGGCAAGCCTAAAAACAATCATAACTACACAATGGGCAGTATTTGCATCAGTATTTGCAGTATTTTCATACTTTTATACTCTTTAATGAAAGGTGATACAAGGCGGAAGTCCGCGCCGTTTTTCAGCAGTCGCGTCACATGACCAACGCCAGCGAATCAGGAAGGTGGATGTCACAGTGACGTTGTCCAATGACGACGCCAGCTAGAGCTCAGCACAGCGTATTCGCGTATCTCAATGTTTACACAGCACCGGAGCTGACACGATCTGGATTGAATACGTGGACGCTGGCGGATTCCCATTTCCCGGCGTTTCCAGGCGGTTTAATGTAAATGGACAGTGCATCCACGAAGAAAACGAGACAGATACGGTCTAATGTAAACGTGGCCATAGAGACAAGCAACCATTCACACCTATGGTCAATTTAAAGCCATCAATTAACCTAACCCCTATGTCTTTGGACTGTGGGGGAAACCGGAGCACCCGGAGGAAACCCATGTCCACACAGAAAGGCTCCTGTTGGCCACTGGGCTCGAACCCAGAACCTTCTTGCTGTGAGGTGACAGTGCAAACCACTACACCACCGTGCCACCCATAGCAAAGTTGAATTTTTTATTTAAAAAAAAAAATCTCAAGTGAAACTAATATTATTTAATTTTACTACAAAAGTACTGTTACAGTGAACCAAGTACTGAAACATTGAGTTACTTTCCACCCCTGCTTAAAGTAATTAAATAATATTGGCTGGCATTGAGCAATATATCAGATATATTTCATTTAGCTAGTATGATATTGAATGAGTCGAAGATGAGTTCAATATGCTAGCTGAATGAAATATATCTGATATACCATGGGAAAAAGCCAGCCAAAATTATTTAAATATGTCACTCAGATCCATGATATATTTCATATGAAAAATGCAAGTTTTTCAACACAAGAAGATAAACTTCATATCATAAGATGGGTGAAGATGTCATTCCAATGGTCACTGAAAAGCCTGTAAAGAGCCTGGGGAGGGGGTACAGAGCTGAGGTGAATGACAAGGCAAGTGTGAATGAGATGCTCAAACAAGCTGAGAGCCCTGGAGAAAAGTGGCCTTCCGGGGATGTACAAGGCCTGGGGCTACCAACATGGAGTCCTTCCAAGACTCCTGTGGCCACTACTTGTGTATGAGATGCCCTTGTCAGCAGTTGAGGCCCTAGAAAGAAAGATCAACAGCTTCTTGAGGAGGTGGCTGTCTGTCTCCAGGAGCTTCTGTTCCATTGGCTTGCACAGTTCAGGGAGCAAGCTGCAGCTGCCAATGACATTAGTTGTGGAGAAGTATAAGACAGCAAAAGTGCAGTTGGCCATGATGCTGAGGGACAGTGAAGATGAGGCCATTCAGCAGGCTGACAACATCTGAACAGGGTGCAAGTGTAGAGCTGGCAGCACACAGAGAAGCAGAGGTGCAACTTCAGCATGCTGACATTGTGGGGACAGTGAAATAGGGGAAACTGGGCCTAGGCTGCATCACCAGAACAAACTGGAGGCAAGCAAAGCCAAAGGAGCAGTGAAGGATGGTGCAGGAGGAGATCTGGGTGGCTGAGGAAGAGGTCAGGCAAGCCAAAGGTTTGGCATTGAGGCAACAGGGCAGCTGGATCTGGTGGGATGGCGTGTGAGGCAGATCACCGGGCTGGAAAGATATCTGGAACAGGAAGGGGCAAAGGATTAAGTTTCTCCTCTGCTCTGTCTACAATGTCCTACCAATACCCACAAATTTGCAAAGGTGGAGATTAGTGGAGAATTCACTACAGCAGGTGACTGGGAGATGAGGGTTGACCTTGGAAGGCAGCTTAAATTCCCAGAAGAGATAGCCAACACAAACCTCTGTCCTGACATAATTCTCTGGTCAAGGGCCATAAGACAGGTGGTTCTCCTGGAGCTTATGGTACCCTGGAAGGAAAGGATTGAGGAGGGGCACAAGCACAGAAGACACCAAGCCCTCATCACTGAATGCCAGCAAAGGGGATGGAGAGCCTGGAATCTCCTGGTGGAAGTAGGTTGCAGGGGCTTCCCAGGGCAATCACTCTGGAGGGCATTGGGAGTTCTTGGGGTGAGAGGTTCTGCCCACAAGAAACTGGTTGAAGACATCTCCAGGCAAGCTGGGATAACATCTAGATGGCTTTGGCTGCAGAGGAATGACCAATGGCACAACCAGGCTGGCAAAAGAGAGGGAGGACAGAGCTGAGTGATGATTAGACTTGAGAGTTAGAGGGGGGATTCCAGGACGCTGGTTCTGCTGTCGAGTTCCTCTGAGGAGTCATGGGCCATTCGATGAAACACCAGTGAGGAGGGGTGCCCACTTGAAAACCCAGTGAAGGCTCAAAGGTCTGAGTCACACGGTACTAACCTCCATGGAGGGAAGACTGAGCAGAGGGAGCTTTTTAAGCCAACCACCTTGAATGAGGTGCAGGAGGAAACCACCTGCCAGGAGAGGTGGCAGCGAGGAAGCCTCATATGAAGACAATATTATACATATACATTCCTTTCAGGTGTTCAGCATGTCTTTCTCTTTCAAAATTCTCTTAAAATCTTCTATATTTAACAAAGCAAACCCAGTGGCCATGCTTGTTTACAAATTGTCACAGTCACTTGCTAGTGCAGAAGTTTTACATCTCCGGCGTGTAACTTCATGTTGTCTTGACAGCCATGTAATATCATAAACCATATTCAATGTTCATTCTCCAGTGGGTAGAGTGATGTAACACATGTAGAATAAGCGATATGCTAACAATATTGAATGCTATCAAACCAAATGAATGAAAGAAGTGAATGGAATACATGTATTTTATGCCATCAAAAAAGTGTCCTGTATGTATAATACTACTGAATATTGCATTAGAATTAGGTATAATTTGATTATAGCAGAGCTTCTCGTGTGCAAAGTGTGTGTGGAGCAGACACCCATAGTTAAAAGAATATAGTAATGCATTGACCTGATTTTTGATGGCTTTGACTATATGACATCCAGGGCTTTGAACCGGTTCAAGGAACGAAAACGAAAACCGGGAACTTTTTCTATTTCACATGGAACAGAAACGAAACCAGAAACTTTATTATTTTTTATGTTCCGGAACAGAAACGCTTATTAAAAATAATGGTAACCGGTTAATACCGGTTTTTATTTCGTTCCTCAAAGTTTCTGTAGCCTACAAATAGTCATTCTTCTCCTGCGCAAGTTTCTATGACCCGCTGGGGTTCACTTCCTGTGTGACGTTCGCTGATTGAATAGAGAGAGCGGGAAGGTGGACTACTAGTGAGTAAGTGCATTACTGAGTGTCTCTGAGCAAAGAAGAGCCTGAACAATGCAACCTCCCTATTGGCTGTTTGTAAAAATGTATCAGTTGTTGCCCTTCCCACGGGAATCATCGCGGGCTCGAGAGACGAGACCTGAGGAGTTAGTTCGTTGGTAGCAGAACAAAATGTCTGGACACAAATCGGGTTTTCAGAAAAGGAAAGAAAATAAATGGAGGGTCGAAAATACAAAAAAGGAGGCAGAAAATGCAAAACGAGTTTTAAGGTAGGACAAATGGTTACTTTTCTGAAGCAGCCCACCGTGGCTGCCTGCAGGCTTATTGATTATAGCCCATTTAGTTAAAATAGTTGATATAAAATGTTTATAGTTATAGTTATGTGATGGTTGTCCTGATTTAGACTGTTTTTTTTTTGGGGGGGGGGGGGGGGGGGGGGTTGCGCGATGTTGCACCCGGGTCCAGATTAGGGCAGAACCGGCCCTGGCTACATTTCAGCTGTAGTTTGTTATGTATGTATGTACTTGCATAGATGTGTACTTCCAATATGGCGCCTAACAAAATCTCGCGGCGCGGTGACGTCATGCGGTAGCCCTCTATAGGGCCTGACTAGCCTTTGGTAACACACTAAACGAATTATCTTTCATTTTTGGCACTTTTTCTGTTTGTGTAGATGGGAAGACATACTGAGAATCCAAATCACCAACATTTGAAATAATAATTGTTTTGAATTATTTCTTGTCTTATTTAATGAAGGTTGTAATAGAATTAGCCTACATTTGGCTTAAGATGGATGAGACAGAGACATAATTTTATAGCCATTTGTTAAACAGCTGACAGGGAACGTAATTAACCATTCCGGGAACGAAATTTTTTTGTTCTAACCGGTTCGGGAACGTCTATTTAATGGTGGAACCCAAAACCGGAAACGTTAAAATTCCGTTTCTGTTCGGAACGAACCAATAGGAAAAAAATTCCGGTTCAAAGCCCTGATGACATCCATCCATATGTACAAATGAATGACAAACATGTACCACCACAGGGAACCTGACATAAGTGCAAGGCAACATCTCAAACAATTGCCCACCAGACAATGAAATTCTCATCTCGTCTCATCTCCTTCCGCTTATCCGGGGCCGGGTTGCAGAGGCAGCAGTCTGAGCATGGAAGCCCAAACTTCCCTTTCCCCAGACACCTCGGCCAGCTCCTCGGGAAGAACACCGAGGCGTTCCCAGGCCAGCCGAGAGACATAGTCCCTCCAGCGTGTTCTGGGTCTTCCCCGGGGCCTCCTCCCAGGGGGACATGCCTGGAACACCTCCCCAGGGAGGCATCCAGGAGGCATCCAAAAGAGATGCCCGAGCCACCTCAGCTGATTCCTCTTGATGTGGAGGAGCAGTGGCTCTACTCCAAGCTCCTCCCGAGTGACTGTGCTTCTCACCCTAAGGGAGCGCCCAGCCACCCTGCGAAGGAAACTCATTTCGGCTGCTTGCATCTGCGATCTTGTTCTTTCGGTCATTACCCAAAGCTCATGACCATAGGTGAGAGTCGGAATGTAGATCGACCGGTAAATCGAGAGCTTTGCCTTTTGGCTCAGCTCCTTCTTCACCACGATGGGCCGGTAAAGTGACCGCATCACTGTGGAGGCCGCACTGATCCACCTGTCAATCTCACGCTCTATCCTTCCCTCACTCGTGAACAAGATCCCGAGATACTTAAACTCCTCCACTTGAGGCAGGACTTCTCCACCAACCTGGAGAGGGCAAGCCACCTTTTTCCGGTTGAGAACCATGGCCTCAGACTTGGAGGTGCTGATTCTCATCCCAGCCACTTCACACTCGACTGCAAACCACCCCAGTGCATGCTGAAGGTCCTGGTTTGAAGAAGCCAACAGGACAACATCATCTGCAAAAAGCAGAGATGAAATCCTGTGGTTCCCAAACAGGATTCCCTCCGGCCCCTGGCTGCGCCTAGAAATTCTGTCTAAAAAAATTATGAACAGAACCGGTGACAAAGGGCAGCCCTGCTGGAGTCCAACATGCACTGGGAACAGGTCTGACTTGCTGCCGGCAATGCAAACCAGACTCCTGCTCCGTTCGTACAGGGACCGGACAGCCCTTAGCAAAGAGCCCTGAACCCCATACTCCCGAAGCACCCCCCACAGAATACCACAAGGGACATGATCAAATGCCTTCTCCAGATCCACAAAGCACATGTGGACTGGTTGGGCAAACTCCCATGAACCCTCGAGCACCTTATGAAGGGTATAGAGCTGGTCCAGTGTTCCGCAACCAGGACAAAAACTGCATTGTTCCTCCTGGATCCAAGGTTCGACTATTGGCCGAATTCTCCTCTCCAGTACCCTGGAGTAAACCTTCCCTGGGAGGCTGAGAGGTGTGATTCCCCTATAATTGGAGTACACTCTCCGGTCCCCTTTCTTAAAAAGAGGGACCACCACCCCACTCTGCCACTCCAGAGGCACTGTCCCCGACTGCCATGCGATGTTGCAGAGGCATGTCAGCCAAGACAGCCCCACAACATCCAGAGACTTAAGATACTCGGGGCGGATCTCATCCACCCCCGGTGCCTTGCCACCAAGGAGCTTGCTAACCACCTCAGTGACTTCGGCTTGGGTAATGGACGAGTCCACCTCTGAGTCATCAGCCTCTGCTTCCTCAATGGAAGACGTGATGGTGGGATTGAGGAGATCCTCGAAGTATTCCTTCCACCGCCTGACAATGTCCCCAGTCGAGGTCAACAGCTCCCCACCCGCACTGTGAACAGTGTTGGCAGAGTACTGCTTCCCCCTCCTGAGGCGCCGGACAGTTTGCCAGAATTTCTTTGAGGCTGACCGATAGTCCTCCTCCATGGCTTCACCGAACTCCTCCCAGTTCTGAATTTTTGCCTCCGCAACTGCCCGAGCTGCGGCATGCCTGGCCTGCCGATACCTGTCAGCTGCCTCAGGAGTCCCGGAGGCCAACATGGCCTGATAGGACTCCTTCTTCAGCTTGACGGCATCCCTTACTTCTGGTGTCCACCACCAGGTTCGGGTATTGCCACCACGACAGGCATCGGAGACCTTGCAGCCACAGCTCTGAACAGCCACGTCGACAATGGAGGCAGAGAACATGGTCCACTCAGACTCAATGTCCCTCGCCTCCCTCAGAAGCTGGGAGAAGCTCTCCCGGAGGTGGGAGTTAAAGACCTCCCAGACAGAGTGCTTAGCCAGACATTCTCAGCAGACCCTGACCGTACATTTGGGCCTGCCAGGTCTGTCTGGCTTCCTCCTCCGCCAGCGGATCCAACTCTCCACCAGGTGGTGATCAGTTGACAGCTCAGCCCCTCTCTTCACCTGACTGTCCAAGACATAGGGCCGGAGATCTGATGAAATAACAACAAAGTCGATCATCGACCTCCGACCTAAGGTGTCCTGGTGCCACGTGCACTTATGGACACCCCTATGCTCAAACATGGTGTTCGTTATGGACAAACCATGACTAGCACAGAAGTCCAATAACAAAACACCACTCGGGTTCAGATCGGTGAGGCCGTTCCTCCCAATCACGCCCCTCCAGGTGTCACTGTTGTCACCCACATGAGCGTTGAAGTCCCCCAGTAGAACAATGGAGTCCCCAGTCTGAGCACCTCTCAGTACCTCTCCCAGGGACTCCAAGAAGGCTGGATACTCTATACTGCTATTCGGCCCGTAGGCACAAACAACAGCAAGAACCCTCTCCCCAATCCAAAGGCGCAGAGAGGCGACCCTCTCATTCACTGGGGTAAACTCCAGCACATGGTGGCTGAGCTGGGGAGCTATAAGCAAGCCCACACCAGCCCGCCGCCGCTCACCATGGGCAGCTCCAGAGAAGTGGAGAGTCCAGCCCCTCTCGAGGAGCTGGGTTTCAGAGCCCAAGCTGTGTGTGGAGGTGAGCCCAACTATCTCTAGCCGGTACCTCTCAACCTCCCGCACAAGCTCAGGCTCTTTCCCCCCCGGCAAAGTGACAGTCCATGTCCCAACAGCTAGCTGCTGTGTTCGGGGATCAGGTTGTCGAGGCCCCTGCCTTCAACTGCCGCCCAATCCACACTGCACCGGCCCCCTATGGCTACCTCTGTGGGTGGTGAACCCACAGGAGGTCGGGCCCACATCACCTCTTCGGGCTGAGCCTGGCCGGGCCCCATGGGCAAAGGCCCGGCCACCAAGCGCTCGCATATGAGCCCCAACCCCGGGCCTGGCTCCAGGGTGGGGCCCCGGCTGCGCCATACCGGGCGATGTCACGGTCCTTGATTGATTATTATTCATAAGGGGTTTTGGTGAACTGCTCTTGGTCTGGCCTGTCACCTAAGACCTGTCTGCCTTGGGAGACCCTAACAGGGGCGTAATGCCCCCGACAACATAGCTCCTAGGATCATTCAAGCACACAAACCCCTCCACCACAATACGGTGGCAGTTCTAGGAGGGGACAATGAAATTTGTATCTTTATTTACATAAGATAGATGGGTTTTTATCCAGTGCTTATTTTTAATTTGCTTTTTTTTTTAATTGCATGGGCTCATTAACCAACACATTTTAAATATTCATGAAACTTTCATATAAAACTAGTTAAAACACTAGCTTGTTGGATAATTGACAGTTTGTCATGTAAGGGCAATAGACAGATGTAAGTGCAGGAAGAGTTTTATTGAAAGTATACTAGCAAACAGATCCAAAACGTAGACAAAGACAGAGTCGAATGACAGGCAGTGGTTCAATAAGGCACAGACAGGATAGAGGTAATATAATACTCACAGTCTACAAACACAAACATGGTCAAAACCAGAAAAGCGATACAAAATACAAGGCTTTCACAAAGTAAAATATGTTACTGAGTGTTACTGAGAGTCCTTATAGTATGCATGTGCTGTGATTGAGCTCTAATCAGTAACAGGTTCATGCTAATTAGTCCTAATGCTGTGCATGCGCTCCAAGCTCCAAAGCATGTGGACATGAAAGATGTAACCAGACAACTATTTGACATATCAAGCTTGATATTCAGTCCTAACTCTATAGCAATGATGTAAAGTGAAAGTACTGGTTCACTGCTGAACACCAGGCACCCAGCAGAGTCACACCATAATAAATGTCATGGTGTTGTTTCTGGTGCAAGGCATGCGGTGTCAAAGAAAGGAATAAATATGTATTCATAACTGTGATGCATATCTCATTATTGGGCTCACTGTCACAAGACAATGCAGCAATTTATTGACACAAAATACACTACACAATTCAGTGGTTCATATGCTATAATATTATTCTACTCAGGTTGATTTTGTGCCCTTGCAAATATTTTGCTGATACATTCATCAGGAGCTCTACTTTTAGGCAGTGCCTAAATGTCTATATTACATTATAGCTGTTTACAATTTGTGGGTTGCAAATGTGCATTTGTGTGTACATCTGTGTACACTTCTATGGGGGCCCTATTTAAATGGTTTGTCCCAAGCTCAGGCAATATCCATGGCAGGGCTCCCCTTACACATAGGAAACATAACTAGAACATGCTATTATGTTTTTAAACAAGGACTTCCAACAATCCTGATCCACAACCAGCAATGAAAAAAATGGAAACCAACACAGATCAGCATCATTTACAGAATACAGTGAAATATTAAACTACGTCTGACATTATATTTTTATTGGTTAGTGCCATTATTGTACTTTGGGATCTTTCTTTAAAAAAAAAAGCCAGTATAAGTTATTAAACAATTGTGTGCTATCAGCACAAACACTAAGTGTGTGCCTTATAAACAGGCAGTGATAATATAGTGGGCACTGAATCATGCAATTACCCAGCAATGAGAAATAAAAGAGCTTATTTCATCCACAATAATGAGGTGATAAAGGCCTTATCTAATAATGTGAGAGGTTATTTTCAGACTTGTGGAGATAATTGTACCCTGTCTGCTTCAGAGGCGGAGCTCAAGGCCCAGATTTGGGGGGGGCACACACACAAAATATGCCCATCCTAAAATCTTTACAGTGGTTATCATTGTCAAATGTACTGCAGCATTTACAAGTAAGTTTTTACATTACACAATTTATTTTCACTATGCCGTATTAAATATAGGTGATCTAAATAGAATTAAATCACACATATTATAATAAATAAATGAATGACATACTGCATTGCTGTCAGAGTGCAGGCACTTACGGATGTATGTGCAGAGGAGAGCGGGGAAGGAAACTGTAGACAAATCCAAAACAAGGGACTGGAGGCGAGGTCAGGAGACAAGCAAGAGTCGGGTGATCAGCAAACAAAGTAGAATAGGCAAGACAAAGGTTGTAAATGAAATTAAGGCAAGCAAAGGCCAGAAAAATTGAGAGACAGTCAGAAAATGTAAGGCTTGGTATGGACTGGATTAAACAGAACAATACTTCGCATTGAAGTGGTGTGAGAGAGTGGCTTAAGTAGGGGGAGAGCTAATTAGGGAGATGCATGGCAGCTATAATAATACTCTGGTGACAGAGGGCGCTGTGGTTCTTGGGGGTTGTAGTTCTGAGTGTCCATGTTTATAGTTTGTGTGTTCTCAGCAGATTTACTGACAGAACCCCCCCGAGGAGCTCCCTTTGGGAGCTATAATCTTTTGAGGATGCCCCTTACTTCATGGTGCAGGGCATGGAACCCTTGCCTGAGGAGAGGGTCTAGAATGTCCTTGGCAAGAACCCAGCATTGTTCTTTGGGTCCATAACTTTCCCAATCTACCAGGTATTCAACTTGCCCTCTTCTGTGTCTAGAGTCGAGGATCTTATTTACCTGGTAGATGGGTTCACCCTCTAAAAGGTGTTCAGGGTGTTCTTGAACTGGTGTGTTTTCGGCAAGGGGGCCTGGGATGGCTGGTTTCAAGTTGGAGATATGGAATGTGGGAGATAATCTGCTGTGAGGGGGGAGTTCTCAGTAGTAGGAAACTGCATTAATGTGACACAGTACCTTGAATGGCCCAATGTAATGTGGCTGGAGCTTTCTGCAGGTGTTGGGCTCTCTGAGATTTCTTGTGACAACCCATACTCTGTCACTTGGGGAAAAGTTTGGGTTGTCTCCTCTGTGTTTGTCTGCGCATCCTTTATACTTAGCATTGACTGTTTCCAAACATTGGTGAGCCTCCTCCCATGCTGTTTGGCTGCATGCGAACCAATCCTCCACAGCCTGCACCTGGCTTGGTGCATCATCCCAGGGGAACAAGGGTGGTTGATAGCTGAGTATGCACTGAAATGGAGTTAACTGTGTTGCAGAGTGTCTGAGTGAGTTTTGTACATACTCAGCCCATGGGAGAAAACATGCCCCATCCCCCTGGTTGCGCATGCAGAAAATTCTCAGGAAGCAGCCGATTTCCTGGTTGGCTCTCTCAACTTGACCATTAGATTGAGGGTGGTAGCCTGATGTAAGGCTCACTGATACCCCTAACCTCTCCATGAAGCAGGTCCAGAAGCGAGAAATGAATTGAGAGCCCTGGTCACTGACTATGTCCTCTGGGATACCATAGTATCTAAACACATGCTGGAAGAGGAGTTCTGCTGTTTGGGACACTGTTGGGATGCCAGGTAAAGGGATGAGCTTAAGAGCTTTTGAGAAATGGTCAATGGTTACCATAATGGTCATGTTTCCTTCAGAGGGAGGGAGGTCAGTGATGAAGTCAATGGCTATATGGGACCAGGGTCTCTGAGGAGTAGGGAGGGGGCACAACTTGCCAGCGGGAGGGGTTCTAGGAACTTTAGCCTGTGCAGAAGTAGAACAAGATACGATAAACTGGTTGATTTCAGTAAGCATATTCTCCCACCAATACTTGTTTTTCAGCATTTGACGAGTGCGTTGACTGCTGGGATGGCCTGTGGCGGGTGACGAGTGGGCCCATGTGATTAGTCAACCTCAAAACCACTTGGGCACATAGAGTAGACCAGGTGGGAGGTTATTGGGAAGAACTTGTGTTTGAGAATTCCTTATCTCTCTGTCTAGGTCCCAGGTGATGGACTGTACAAAGCATTGCGATGGGAGAATGGAATGGTTGACAGGATCTTGATGCACAGAACCAAAACTTCAAGATAAGGCATCAGCTTTGGTGTTCTTGGAACTGGGGTGGAATGAAATGGTGAAATTGAACCTAGTAAAGAATAGTACCCACCTGGTCTGGCGAGGGTTTAGCTTCTTGGCTTTCTTGAAGTATTCAAGATTCTTATGGTCAGTGAGGATAAAAGGGTGAGTGGCCCCTTCTAGCCAATGCCTTCAAGGGCTAGTTTAATGGCAAGCAGTTCTCTATTGCCAACATCATAGTTCCTCTCTGCAGAAGAGAGTTTCTTAGAGAAGAAAGCTACAGGATGGAGTTTCTTTTTCTCACCAAAGCGCTGAGACAGAATTGCCCCTACTCCAGTGTCAGATGCATCCACTTCTATGGTGAAAGGTTCAGTGGGCTCTGGATGCTGGAGGACCGGAGCAGAGGTGAAGGCCTGCTTGAGATGTTGGAATGCTTCCTCAGCCATGAGGTTCCACTGGAGGCACTCCAGGACTGTTTTTCCACCACTGACTGGAGCTGGAGCATGTTCAGACAGGCGACCACCTACAACAACATCACAGATCTACAGGAGTACACGGAGACCGTCACTGCCTACATGAGGAAGTGCATGGACGACGTTACGGTCACCAGAAACATCTCCATTCGGGCCAATCAGAAGCCAGGGGAAGTCCACAGGCTCCTGTGGGCTCGGAACACTGCCTTCAGAGCTGGGGATGAGGTGGGCCTGAGGACAACTAGGACCAACCTGTCACGAGGCATCAGGGTGGCCAAGAGACAGTATTCCAGGTACATTGCTGACTATTTCAACGACAGCAGAAACACCAGGAACCTGTGGCGGGGGATTCAGACCATTACAGACTACAAGCCCTTGCCACAGACCTGTGACAACTCCACGTCTCTGCTGAATCAGTTGAACAACTTCTTCGCTCACTTTGAGGCAGACAACAGCACCATGGTACAGAAGACCCCACCACCTCCCGGCGACCAGGTGTTGACACTGTCCCCAGACAGCGTGAGGAGAGCTCTCAGGACAACAAATGCACGAAAAGCCCCGGGTCCTGATAACATTCCTGGTCATGTCCTGAGAGACTGTGCCGAGGAGCTCACAGATGTCTTTACAGACATTTTCAACATCTTGTTGAGCCAGGCTGTTGTCCCCACGTGCCTCAAAGCCACCACCATCATCCCAGTCCCGAAGAAGCCGTCTCCCACCTGCTTCAATGACTACCGCCCTGTCGCACTCACTCCCATCCTCATGAAGTGCTTTGAGCGGCTAATCATGTGGCATATCAAGTCTGCCCTCCCCCCCACCCACCCTGGACCCTTTCCAGTTTGCATATCAGTTCAACTGATGACGCCATCTCCACTCAGCCCTCACCCACCTGGAGACAAAAGACTTGTATGTCAGAATGCTGTTCATAGACTTTAGTTCAGCATTCAACACAATCATTCCTCAGCAGCTCATTCATAAACTGGACCAGCTGGGACTCAACACCTCCCTGTGCAACTGGCTGCTGGACTTCCTGACGGGGAGACCACAGATTGTATGGGTCGGCAGCAACTCCTCCAGCACCATCACATTGAACACGGGTGCCCCCCAAGGATGTGTGCTAAGCCCCCTCCTCTTCACTCTGCTGACCCATGACTGCACATCAACATCCAGCTCCAATCTCTTCATTAAGTTTGTGGATGACACGACTGTGGTGGGTCTCATCAACAATGACGATGAGACAATCTACAGGAGTGAGGTGAGCCGCTTGGCCACGTGGTGCAAGGACAACAATCTCTGCCTGAACATGGAGAAGATGAAGGAGATTGTTGTGGACTTCAGGAGAGCGCACACCCAGCATGCTCCACTATCGACAGTGCTGCAGTGGAGAGGGTGAGCAGCACCAAGTTTCTGGGTGTGCACATCTCTGAAGACCTGTCCTGGAGCAACAACACTGCATCACTGGCCAAAAAAGCCCAACAGTGTCTATACTTCCTCTGCAAACTGAGGAGAGCAAGAGCCCTGGCCCCCATCATGCACACATTCTACAGAGGCACCATCAAGAACATCCTGACCAGCTGCATCACCGTGTGGTACAGCGCCTGCACCGTGTCCTGCTGCAAGACACTGCAGCACATTGTGAGAGCAGCTGAGAGGATCGTTGGTGTCTCTCTCCCTTCTCTAATGGATATTTATAACTCCTGCCTCACCCGCAAAGCCATCAGGATTGCAGGTGACCCCACCCACCCATCTCACAGCCTCTTCAGTCTGCTGCTGTTGGGGAGGAGACTGCGGAGTCTCCGGGCCAAAACCAGCAGGCTCAAGGACAGTTTCTTTCACCAGGCGGTCAGGAGGCTCAACCCCCTCCCTGTTCTGCTACTCCTCCCCCCTCTGCCCCCTGCCACAGATTCTGCTTGCACACCCCCCTGCCCCCCTTTAGCATCTGACATGTCACCCTCACAGTTCCCCCCCCAACACACACACACACACACACACACACACACACACACACACACACACTCTCTCAATGTTCATTAACACACTGAACTCAGGGACTGCACATTTCACTTTACCTAGCTCATTTGCACTATTCTGCACTACCTCACCTTAACAGCCATTAGTTTATTGTCAATATTGCTTATTTCATGTTTACCTACTATACCTCAAGTGCTCTTGACTGTTTATTTGCACCAATTTACGTGTGTGTGTGTGTGTGTGTGAGAGAGAGAGAGAGTGTTTAGTCTATGTCTAGTTCTTAGTGTTTATATTGTTTATATTGTTTATATTGTTTGTTTATGAGTGTTTAGTCTATGTCTAGTTCTTATCTAGAGTGTTTATACTGTTTATATTGTCTGTTTGAGTGTTTAGTCTCTCTAGTTCTTATCTAGAGTGTTTATACTGTTTATATTGTTTGTTTTTTCAATTATTCTATTTTTATATATTGCATTGCTTGTTTGCACCATGGGTCAGAGAGGACTGAAATTTCATCTGTGCTGTATGTCGAGCATGTATAGCATATTTGACAATAAAGTTGACTTGACTTGACTTTGACTTGACTTGGTCCCTTCTTCAGCAAGGTCATTAAAGGGGTGGCTATTTTACTGAAGCCCTTAATGAACCAATGACAGAAGTTCACGAATCTCAAGAAAAACCGAAGCTCCCTTATGGAGGTAGGTGTGGGCCAGGACGTAACCATGGAGACCTTAGAAGAGTCCATGCTAACTCCCTCGGTGCTAATAATGTATCCTAGGAAGGGGATACAAACTTGATGAAACTTGACGTAGAGGTGATTCTCTAGCAGGCATTTAAGAACCATTCTAACATGCTTCTGGTGACTTTCTTCATCTGGGGAGTAGATCAGGATGTCATCTATGTATGCAATGGCATATCTACCAAGCATGTCCTGTAGCATGTCATTGATTTGGCATTGGAACATGCTAGGTGCCGAAGAAAGACCATATGGCATCACCTGGTACTCAAAATGGCCAGCGGTCATGCTAAAAGCAGTGCTAAATTCATCGTCCTTTTTGGTCCTGATCAGATTGTACGCCCTGTGTAGATCCAACTTTGAAGAGATCTTGGCTGGTCTAAGTTGTTCTAGGGCTGCAGGAACAAGAGGAAGGGGATAAGGATATTTGACGGATACCTGGTTCAAACCTCTGTAATCAATGCATGGCCGAAGTCCACCGCCTCATTTCTCCACGAAGAAGTCTGCAGAAATTGGAGATTTGGAAGGTCGGATGTATCCTTGCTTAAGGGCTTCTTGAATGTACTCTTCCATTATGGCATGTTCTTTATGGGACAGGGGATATATATGCCCCCGTGGTGGTGACATGCCTGGCAGTAGGTCAATAGCGCAGTCATAAGGTCAATGTGGTGGTAGTCCACATGTCTTTCCCTTCCTAAAGACCTCCCACAGGTCCATGTAACACTCAGGAACTCCATCCAAGGAGTCTGGTTGAGGACTTTCCACAGTTTTGGAGGAAAGGTTGACTTGGGGATGAAAAATACAGTTCTAAAAACATGTAGGAGACCATTGGAGAATTTCCTTGTTCTGCCATGATATCAAGGGATCATGAAGCTGAAGCCATGGATAGCCAAGAATGAGATAGTGACTTACAGTGATGGTGACATAAAGGGAGATGTGCTCAGAATGTAGAACTCCCACTTGGATATAAATTGGTGTGGTCCTCATGGTGATGAAACCATTTCCTATGGGTCCTCCGTCAATGGGCCTAATGCTGAGTGTGCTTTGCAGAGAGGTTGTGGACAGGTTGAATTTCTGCATGATAGCACGGCTGATAAAGTTCCCCTCCACCCCTGAATCAATAAAAGCACAAAGGACGTGTGTGGAGTCTGTAAACTTTAATAACACAGGAACTTTAAAGGACTTGGAATTAAGTTCTCACCCAACTCACAGTGCATGTAGAATCTTCTGCTGGAGCTTTATGGGAAGGATGAATGGGACAGTTGTTCAGCTGATGTTTGGAGCTTCTGCAGTAGAAGCACAAACCCTCTCTTCTCCTTCTTTCACTCTCTGAGCATGATAGCCGGGTGTGTGAAACTTCTATAGGTGAACTGTCCTCAGAAGTAGGAATCGGCTTAGCACTTTCCTGAATGGAGGGTTGGTGTGCCAACAGATGATTAATTAGAATGGCTAAATCAATAAGAGAATCCATGGTGAGCTGTTCAACTCAGCAGACTAGTTCACTCAGAATAGTGGGGCGCAGACCTTAGCGGAAAACAGCTTTCAAAGCGGATTCGTTCCATCCACTGGCTGCCACTAATGTTCTGAAGTCGAGGGCAGATTCAGCCACACTATGGGAACCTTGCGAGATGGTAAGCAGACTTTCTCCTATTTCAATCCCTTCAGGTTCATGGTCAAAAACTCCCTTAAACATAGAAAGGAACTGCTCATAGGAAGTTGTCTGCTCACGGTCCTTGTTCCAAACTGCACTTGCCCAGCGTAGTGCTTTGCCCATGAGAAAGGAAATAAACTTAGCGATCTGGTGTTTATCAGACAGGTTAGGCATGGTAGCAAAATACATGGGGCACTGAAGTAAGAAACCTTTACAGTTGATAGAATCTCCAATGAATCTTTCTCATGATGGAAGCTGTAGCGCGGGGCTAGGAGTGGACTCAGGGCGTGGTAGGAGGGCTTGTGACATCACGGTTGCTAGCTGCATCATACGGGTGTTGAGATCTGCTAGAATCTGTTGATGTTCTCCCAGTAAGCATCCCTGAGTGTTCAGAGCAGTCTGATTCACCTCTTCCACTACACCCATAATGGCAAAGTATCCTGTCAGAGTGCAGGCACTTATGGATGTACAACCCCGATTCCAAAAAAGTTGGGACAAAGTACAAATTGTAAATAAAAACAGAATGCAATAATTTACAAATCTCAAAAACTGATATTGTATTCACAATAGAACATAGACAACATATCAAATGTCGAAAGTGAGACATTTTGAAATTTCATGCCAAATATTGGCTCATTTGAAATTTCATGACAGCAACACATCTCAAAAAAGTTGGGACAGGGGCAATAAGAGGCTGAAAAAGTTAAAGGTACAAAAAAGGAACAGCTGGAGGACCAAATTGCAACTCATTAGGTCAATTGGCAATAGGTCATTAACATGACTGGGTATAAAAAGAGCATCCTGGAGTGGCAGCAGCTCTCAGAAGTAAAGATGGGAAGAGGATCACCAATCCCCCTAATTCTGCACCGGCAAATAGTGGAGCAATATCAGAAAGGAGTTTAACAGTGTAAAATTGCAAAGAGTTTGAACATATCATCATCTACAGTGCATAATATCATCAAAAGATTCAGAGAATCTGGAAGAATCTCTGTGCGTAAGGGTCAAGGCCGGAAAACCATACTGGGTGCCCGTGATCTTTGGGCCCTTAGATGGCACTGCATCACATACAGGCATGCTTCTGTATTGGAAATCACAAAATGGGCTCAGGAATATTTCCAGAGAACATTATCTGTGAACACAGTTCACCGTGCCATCCACCGTTGCTAGCTAAAACTCTATAGTTCAAAGAAGAAGCAGTATCTAAACATGATCCAGAAGCGCAGACATCTTCTCTGGGCCAAGGCTTATTTAAAATGGACTGTGGAAAAGTGGAAAACTGTTCTGTGGTCAGACGAATCAAAATTTGAAGTTCTTTATGGAAATCAGGGATGCCGTGTCATTCAGACTAAAGAGGAGAAGGACGACCCAAGTTGTTATCAGCGCTCAGTTCAGAAGCCTGCATCTCTGATGGTATGGGGTTGCATTAGGGCATGTGGCATGGGCAGCTTACACATCTGGAAAGACACCATCAATGCAGAAAGGTATATCCAGGTTCTAGAGCAACATATGCTCCCATCCAGATGACGTCTCTTTCAAGGAAGACCTTGCATTTTCCAACATGACAATGCCAAACCATATACTGCATCAATTACAGCATCATGGCTGCATAGAAGAAGGGTCCGGGTACTGAACTGGCCAGCCTGCAGTCCAGATCTTTCACCCATAGAAAACATTTGGCGCATCATAAAACGGAAGATACGACAAAAAAGACCTAAGACAGTTGAGCAACTAGAATCCTACATTAGACAAGAATGGGTTAACATTCCTATCCCTAAACTTGAGCAACTTGTCTTCTCAGTCCCCAGACATTTACAGACTGTCGTAAAGAGAAAAGGGGATGTCTCACAGTGGTAAACATGGCCTTGTCCCAACTTTTTTGAGATGTGTTGTTGTCATGAAATTTAAAATCACCTAATTTTTCTCTTTAAATGATGCATTTTCTCACTTTAAACATTTGACATGTCATCTATGTTCTATTCTGAATAAAATATGGAATTTTGAAAAGTCCACATCATTGCATTCCGTTTTTATTTACAATTTGTACTTTGTCCCAACTTTTTTGGAATCGGGGTTGTACGTGCAGAGGAGAGCAGGGAAGGAGACTGTAGACGAAGCCAAAACGAGAGACTGGAGGCAAGGTCAGGAGACAAGCAAGAGTCGGGCAATCGGCAAACAAAGTAGAATAGGCGAGACAAAGGTCGTAAACAAAATAAGGCAAGCAAAGGTCAGAAAATCGAGAGCCAGTCAGAAAATGCAAGGCTTGGTATGGATTGGATTAAACAGAATGATACTTCACATTGGAGTGGTGTGAGAGAGTGGCTTAAGTAGGGGGAGAGCTAATTAGGGAGATGTGTGGCAGCTGTAATTAATACTCTGGTGACAGAGGGCGCTATGGTTCTTGGGAATTGTAGTTCTGAGTGTCCATGTTTGTAGTTTGTGTGTTATCAGATTTACTGACAATTACAAATAAAATACATGTTATATGCATTTATTCTGGCTATTTACATTTTATTTCAAACACAGCATATATTTGTATAATACATTATGTATTTCCAGTATGTTTTTAAAATGCGCCTTTTTAAAATTTATTTTATTTTATTTTTTGTCTTGTAATATTTGCTGAAGTTCTCCTCATGTTCTGGTAAATGTTTGCTTAGAGGACTTTGGTTTCCCAGAGAGAAATATCTAATGATATGGACACCAACATCAACCAATCAGGACAAGGAAACATAAGTTCAGAAAGTTTCTCCTAATTTTGCCTTACTGGGGCATGGCTTTGGACAGAACATTGAATGAGGGGCTGTATTTCACACCTAGCTTCAGCTAAACTGTACCAAATTTATTGACTATATTTTTAATTGAATGCATACAAAACACATAACCCTGAACAAAGAAAAAAAATGGAGTTGAAATATAGCCTATAGCTTAATCCTGGTGTATAAGTCATAAAACTTGCGCTTGTACTAACACGTGTAGTTTATTTTCAGTCTGTGTGTGGCACCCATGCTAACCTCTCTTATCTTCAGGTGACCCCTGGTTCATGCACATCAGCTCGTTCCAGCTCACAGACAGGGAGGTAAAGGCTGGGTATATGTTTTCACTCGTATGTCTTCAGATGCAGTGTGGTATCCAGTGCCCGTGACTGACACAGCCTCTCCTGTTTAGGCTCATTGTATAAAATGAGAGTGCTGCTGACATTGGAATGTCTGCTATTCCAGAATGGGAAGTTCTCACTGTATTTTAGTGTTCCCGGGGTGATGGAGCACACGGCTTTGATGGAGGAAGAGGAAGGGGGAGAAAAGCTTTGCACTGCAGGCTGCACAGCTGATAGAGCCAGATTCAGAAAACAAAACCCTGGATTCATTCGGTTAGCTTGGCTCAGCTCATATATTAGTTTCGACTGACTTCATCCGGGTAATCTCGGCCTCTGAACACATTCTCGGATGACAGTGCAGCAGATAAAGAAATCCAAGTCTGGGAGTATTACAGGACTTTCTTTCAGCGTCTGTTGTATCAAACCCACAGAGATTGTTTAACTCTATCTAAACAGCAAAAATGCATGAGAACTGGATAAAGATGGATGAAAGGAAGTCTTGTGAAATATATGCAGGGTGAGTTATCTGATCTGTCCAAATCTATTAGAAAATATAATGTTACAGAGATCCAGTTGGTACTGAACTGTCGTATTTCAGATGAAAGCTGTTAGTCAAACTTGCCATCAAACTCTACAAATGTACATCTGATACATTAAAGGCCTGCACTTTCCATTTGGCTACAAGTGTGTGTCGACATAACTTGACTAAACGTTTACACTCGGTGCTTTTTGATAGGAAGCATTTCAACTGAATAAGGAAGGCACTTGTTGAGGACAGGCCTATCGGGAGTTTAGATCTGAGGAGGAGTATAGGCTTGCACATATGTTGAGCTGATCTAAGAAGCTGTGTGTTTCAGAGACAACAGCATGCTCCCCATCACATAAAACCAGCTGGGATTTCCCAGACACAGGCAGAGATCTAGGAGTGACATGGTCTGTGATGGCACAAGGGGGAATACGTTGAGGAAAAAGGAATATCTGCCTTCATTTCCGACAGATACCCGACCCTCCTGTGGGAGCTGGTGAGCATGAATGAAGCTGACGGACGCATTTCAATAAAGTCAGAGGGCCAGAGGTGGCCTTTTTCCACTGTCTGAAAAAGACAAAGTCATCCCCAGCGTGTTCAAGAAGCTGTGATTGACACATTGATGGTGAAGCAGTCACTTTGAAGAGGCAATAATAACAGTGGGATTATTGTATTAAGAAATGCAGAGATGGGTTGAAGCTTCTTTTCTATGGTTATAGTTGGTAATCCAATATCTGGGAAGTATTTTGGGTTTGCTGGGGGCCAATTAAAATGGTTTATGGAATGATATAATATAATCAGCCCCTCAGCTATGGAGAAAATGTTCTTGTCCATTGTCAGATTAGCTCAGGAGTTATCCCATCCTCATCTTCTACAAGTAATTGGAGATGGGTCACATCCTCTCTCCCCATCTCTACTCTGAAATTTCATCCATTTAATAAAGTTATTACGAGTTGTGGAACACAGAGGTGCTGCCTTCACTGCTCAGCCATGTCTTGGGTGAGTGATTATGAAGACCAAGCTACTTCATCTCTGGTGACACAAGGTGGCCATGGCTTGGTCATCTAGCATCCAACATGATGGAACAGTGAACGATTAGTGGCAACAAACAGGCTGCTGTCAGCTTCTGAAAGCTCCCATCGTTTCTCAGAATCAACCAAGCTTGTTACAAATGGATGAAGTAAACGCTGTTGACGCCAAACGGTGATTTATTAGTTTCTTCATGTACTTAATAGCTTCCTTATTAAGATTTATGATATCAGCCACACACATGATTAATTAGTTTTTGCCCCTTTTCCAAGCATATTACTTCAGCTACAGAATATGAGTCCAACAAACCTAGTTTTGTTTAATTTTAAATTATGTGTAGCAGAAGCAGTTATATAGCACAATCCAATTGAAGAAGTATGTTGAACGACCTATTTATGATTCTTAATTTTTGGTTGGCATCTTAAAGAACTGAAAAATCATGTCTCACCATAAATATCACCTATATAATGAAACAAAAATGTGTGGAAAAACCTATACTGACTCTGCTAATGTCTATGGACATTAAATAATGTGTAACATATTCTCCAGTGAAAGAATAATGGTTTTACCTATGATGTTAAAGGCTACATCAGTCTGTCTGTCAGACTGCAGGCTGTGAAGCAGAGAACCGGCGAGCTTCAGCCTGGTGTTTGGCTCAGGCTGGAGAGAGTCAGGGGTCACTGCTACACTCATGATGCGTGGCATAATAATGAGCTGCCTCTTCGCTCACCCTGTCAGGATGCATTAGCGCTGGAGACCCTGAGTCGTTTCACAGCTTTGCTTTCTCTCCCACACAAGCTTATTTCTTCTCACGCATTTCAGCCTCAGTACTCAACCACCATCAGCAGTACCGCCTTGTCCAAAAAACACTAACAATTGTTTGGCAGATATAAAATAATCACGCATATATATGGAAAAAAATCCTTACATGAAACCCACAAAAAAATTAAATAAAAGTTAAGCTTATCTATGCTGTGTTTTTCCCTCAAATATTATTCAGTTTTACTAGAAATGTCCAAAAATTAATTTTGTGAGGAAAAAAAAAAAGCTAAAATATTTCTCACTACTCTGGCAGACATCACAATTATTCAGCTATGTTAAACATCACACACACACACACACACACACACACACACACACACACACACACACACACAGAGAAACTAGTTATAGGGTTGCTTTGCCTTTTTTGAATGTCTTGTGATATTATTAAGTGCTATAAAACACAGGTCCACTAATTTGATTGTTCAAGCAGTGTTCCAAGAGTCCCAGTCTTTATTATAACAGCACTGGGACGATTCACAGTGTGTATCATTCCACTTGCTTGTGTTCGGCAGGAAACACTCCACTCTTCTTAATTCAAAATGGTTGGTGTTAGCAACACCATCAGAGGACATGGCATGGCAAATTATACTTTTTCAGGAATATAACTTTTGACTTAAAATATGAAAGCTTGTCAGATGAAGATGAAAAGGAAGAAGGATGCCAATTTTAGCTCCTTTAATGGGAATGTACAAATCAATATTAGTTAGTTAGCTAGACAACATTCTATAAAGTGAGCAGGGTTTCTTCAGGCTCTATCTTCTGCTCACAGAGTAAAGATAAAGAGAATATTTGGCCTAATTGTGTCCCAAATGTCACTTACTCCATATTATTTTCTTGTGAATAAAATCAGAAAAAGTTGGGACGGTATGTTGAATTTGAAATTAAAACTGAAAACAGTGATTTCTAAATAATCTTTGACCTATATTGCACTCAAAACAATACAACACCACATTATTTGATGTTTTACTGCATGATTTCTTCCCAAAAATAAACAGTTGGGATGGTAAAGCATTTACCACTTTGTAATGTTGACATTCCTTCTCACAACACTTAACAGATATTTAGGAACTGAAGACACCAAGTAATAAAGTGTTTCAGGTGTTATTTTGTTCCATTCTTCTTGCAAATAGGTCTTAAGGTGTGCAACGGTATGGGGTTATCATTGTCATATTTTAAATTTCAAAATTCTCCACATATTATCTGTTGGTTACAGAGGGGACAGACACCCTCTTCTTCCACAGCCATGCCTTTGTAATGTGTGCATGATGTGGTTTTGCATTGTTTCATTGAAATATCCCTGGAAAAGGTGTCGTCTTGAAGGAAGCACATATTGCTCCAAAATCTCAATTTACTTTTCTGCATTAATACTGTCATCACAGAAGTGTAAGTTACGTTTGCCAAGGGCACTGACATAACCCCATACCATAACAGACCCTGGCTTTTGGACTTTTTGCTGGTAACAGTTTAGATAGTCCTTTTCCAGAGACTCTGGTGGCACTTTTGGACACAATTAACATCAGAATTCCTTTTTTCATAGTAAAGTTTTAACTGCCATTTGTGGATGTAACTCTGTATTGCAGTTCTGAACAAAGGTTTGCCAAAGTAATCCTGAGCCCATGTGATTATATCTACTATAGATCAATGATGATTCTTGATGCAGTGCTGTCTGAGGGAACATAGATCTCAGGGGTTCAGCTTAGGCTTGCACCCTTTCCCTTTAAGCACAAAAATTCTTCCAGCTTCCTTCAATAATTTAATTATATTATTATGCACTGTACAGGGTGATATATCCAAATCCCTTGCTATCTTTCTTTGTGGAACATTGTTTTTGAACATTTCAATAATTTTCTCATGCATTCATTGACAAAGTGGAGATTCTCAGCCTATCTTTGCTCCTCAAAGACTAGATCTTTCCTGGATACTGATTTTGTATCAAATTATGATTACAATCACCTGCTGACATCACTTGTTTCAAATCACATCATTCTTGAATTGTTTTACCTCATTACTAGTCCTAAATTGCCCCAGTAATGATAGTTTTACAAGCAGATTTTTTTTTTTTTTGCCATTTAGCTTAACCAAAGGATGGCATCCAACCACAAATACTGGTGTTTGGTTACACAGTGGAAAACAGACAAAGCCAGATTAAGAATCCCAGGTGTTTTGCTGAGGGTGGCCAAACAGAGCCTGGCTGACATCATCATCATCATCATCATCATCATCATCATCATCATCACCACCACCATTATCAGGCTGTACCACACAGCACATAGCTCACTCTCTCCACACAAAGGAGGTTAGCTTTTAATGCAGCCATTAGTCAAAAGCAGAGAAAAAACAATGCACTGTTTTCGTCCAGGTGTCATTAAAGCGAGTGCTGGCCGAATGCATCGAGCACGTCTTTACTCAGCCAGGGAGAATGTGTATGCAGGACTTTATACATGACATGTTAATCCTGCTAACTCCAAACACAAGCTGCCCACCATTCCACATGTGCACCCAGTAACATGCTCACTCTCTTTATCCCTACTACATCACATACACAAACAATAGCAGGCACTAAACCCTGTCTCATGCATCAACCTAGATATGCACACAAACACACATCGAGCTCAAGGCTACACTTTAAAAAACATGTTTATGAGCACAAGTGGGGTAGCAGAGATTGTGCAGCAGCAGTAAAGGCATGAGTCCTCAGCTGCATTCCTGAGATACCTCACCATGAAACTGGATTTTTTTTTTTCGTTTTGGCACTGTGTATTTTTTCCCAGTGCAGTAACTGCAGAAATGTGTTCTGTGGGATTAAATGGACATTCTAATGAGGCTGAAGGTGGATGCAGGGTCAGATCAAGGGTTCTGCTCACTTCACAACTCATTCACTGTGGGAAAGAGTCAAAGCTAAAAAGGTTTGGTTGTAAAAGTACAGCATGCTCAATAGTGGCTCAAAAGTAGCTCAATAGTGGAAATAGAAAGTGATACCAGGATGAGATGGGATAAGGATCTGAGATTTATGGTCTCTAGGGTCCTCTCAGTAATGATATGTGAGAGATGGGGGACAGCTTCTCATTATAATGCTATGCACTGCCAACCCGGTCATGGGCCACCATTTTCCAGACATCCAATCACAGTATAGTGAGGAACAGAGCCTCCATATTTCACTATAGTCACCTGAACATCTTATCGGGGAGGAAAGAATATAAATTTTACATGGCTGCATGTAGAAAATAGCTGAGGGGGATCAAAAGCATTTTTAGGAATGGAAATTCAAAGAGAGGTAAGCTAAAATAAAACCTCAAAGACTTGAATAATCTGTGTGAGAACTGAAGCATTAGTGCCAAAAATAAAATGTACATATTTTCCCTATTAGCTCAACTCAGTCAATATACATTGGTGTCAAATGTTTATTTCTTTAAATTCATAGTTTCATTTATCTGTATTATAATAAATTAAGTATACACTAAAAAATATCTAGAATATAGGCAAATTGATCTAATATTTCTCATTATACAACACTGTTGAATTCTTAGTTCTGATTGGTGAGATGATGTTGAGTACTTTTCCATTTAAAGCAGTTCCGACAGTAGTGCTGCTACAAATCACAGGTTTATATTAAAAATGCACTATTACATTATCATTCCTGTAGGAACAGCTAAATAGCATAGACGTGAATGGTGAATGTTACACATAAAGACTAATAATACATCCCCAAATCAGAAAAGTTGAGACAGTATGGAAAATGCAAATAAAAAAGAGAGCAATGATTTCTAAATTTACTTTGACTTGTATTTCACTGCAGACATATGAACCCAAAATATTTCATGTTTTGTCTGGTCAACTTCATTTCAGTTGTTATACATCCATTCCCACATTTCAGGCCTGCAACACATTCCAAAAATGGGGATGGAGCAATTTAGGGCTAATAATGAGGTAAAACAATTAAATAATGTGATTTGAAACAGGTGATGTCAACAGGTGATTGTAATCATGATTTGGTCCAAAATCAGTGTCTAGGAAAGGTCTAGTCTTTGAGGAGCAAAGATAAGCTGAGGATTGCCAGTTATTCAACAAATGTATGAGAAAATTATCGAAATGTTTAAAAACAATGTTCCTCGAAGAAAGATAGGAAGGGATTTGGATATTTCACCCTCTACGGTGTATAATACTTAAAAAAAAAGTCAAAGAATCTGGAAGAATTTCGGTGTGTAAAGGGTTAAGGTACAAGCCAAGGGCAAAATCTCTGATCCCTTAGATGGCATTGCATCAAGAACTGTCATTCATCTATAACTGATATAACCACATAGGTTTGGGATTACTTTGGCAATATCCTGGAAAAGTCTAATCTTTGAGGAGCAAAGATGGCCTGAGGATCTCCAGTTTGTCAACAAATGCATGAGAAAATTAGATGCACTTTCAACTTCTCTGGGCTTGGGGGCATCTGGGATGGACCATCACACAGTGGAAACATGTATTGTACTCAGGCAAATCAATACTCCAGGTATTTTTTTGTAAGAAATGGATGCCATGTGCTCCTGAGCAAAGACAAAAAGGACCATCCAGACTGTTACCAGCAACAAGTCCAAAAGCCAGGGTCTGTCATGGTATGGGGTTGTATCAGCACCTTTGGCAGAGGTAACTTAATGCATAAAAAGTACATTGAGAGTTTGGAGCAACATATGCTGCCTTCAAAATGACATCTTTTCCAGGGATATTTCAACAAGACAATGCAAAACCACATTCTGCAGACGTTACAAAGGCATTGCTGTGGACGAAGATGGTGCTTGTTCCTGCTGTCTCCAGTAGAGAAAGTGTGGCAAATTTTGAAATTAAGAATATGACAATAATAATCCTATACTGTTGCCCACCTTAATATCTGTTTGCAGGAAGAATGGGACAAAATAACATGCTTTATGACTTAGTGTCTTCAGTCCCTAAACATCTTTTAAGTGTTGTGAGAAGGAATGGGAACATTACAAAGTGGTAAATGCTTTACTGTCCCAACTGTTTATTTTAATAATAATAATAATAATAATAATAATAATAATAATAATAATAACCTTGAGGTAAAACATTAAATTATGTGTTGTATTGTTTTGAGTGCTATACAGGTCAAAAATTATTTACAAATAATCAGTTTTCAGTTTTATTTTCAAATTCAACATCCTGGCCACACTTTTTTTCTGATATGGGATTGTAAATGGGTTTAAAAATGTGTTGTTATTTAGGTCTAATTGCTGATATGAGAGGGTTTTTTTTTGTGAGGAGACAATTATTTAACATTTACCAGATTATTCAGTATCAGTGCTTTGTATCATCTCATCTCATCTCATCTCATCTCATCTCATCTCATCTCATTATCTCTAGCCGCTTTATCCTGTTCTACAGGGTCGCAGGCAAGCTGGAGCCTATCCCAGCTGACTACAGGCGAAAGGCGGGGTACACCCTGGACAAGTCGCCAGGTCATCACAGGGCTGACACATAGACACAGACAACAATTCACACTCACGTTCATACCTACGGTCAATTTAGAGTCACCAGTTAACCTAACCTGCATGTCTTTGGACTGTGGGGGAATCCGGAGCACCCGGAGGAAACCCACGCAGACATGGGGAGAACATGCAAACTCCACACAGAAAGGCCCTCACCAGCCATGGGGCTTGAACCCAGACCTTCTTGCTGTGAGGCAACAGCGCTAACCACTACACCACCGTGTCACCCATTGCTGCTATATCATCTTCAATATAGAGCTTGTTTTTAGGTCTGTAATGTTAGTTTGCTCTTTTATTTATTTATTTATTTATTTATTTTTTACAAAACAGCGTGACATATAGTGTCAGAAAGTGCACAGATCTGCACAGTTTCAAGCAAGTGTGCAATTTATGCATACAATATGCTAAATTAATTGTTGCAAAAGTCTGATTTTGGTTTAGGGGCAATGTTGTGTAATTTTCTTTTAATAAAACAGTTTGCAGAGTGTACAATTGTTTGTCCTTGGACAAAAACCTGACACTGCAGCTCCTGGCAGTACCTCCATGTGAATCACTGGGCAAGCAGCAACACAGTTTATGATTACTTTCTGCCTGCATCCATTTACACTTGACGATTATGGCACCCTATCAATTTGCAAATTTGCCAATTGCATAAAATTATGGTGCTTTTTTGTAGGAGACTGTGATGATATTGCAATCAACCCACAATCTAACATACCTGACAGATATTACCTAAGCCAGGGGTTCGCAAACATTTGAGATCTGCCCCCCCAACTGTAGCAAGTATACTTTGAGCCCCTCCCAGAAAAAAGATAGATAAGCTATTATTATTATTATTATTATTATTATTATTATTATTATTATTGGGCTGGCTGTGATGACCTGGCGACTTGTCCAGGGTGTACCCCGCCTTTCGCCCATAGTCAGCTGGGATGGGCTCCAGCTTGCCTGCGACCCTGTAGAAGGATAAAGCGGCTTGAGATAATGAGATGAGATGAGAGATTATTGGGCTGGTTTTTTTTTTTTACTATTGTGTATTATTGTATTATTACAATGTTAGACAACACAGTCCGAGACTGAAAATGTTCAATTTTGCCCTATATCCTTTTAACAATTTCTGGATCCAGACATGGTTCTGGACCACCTCCAAAATTTAAGTTCTTCATTGGGCCAAGACAAGTATCTAGTAAAATTTTCATGAAAATCCGTCTGTACATTTTTTTCTGCAAAGTTGCTAACAAACAAACACATGAATGAACAAACAAACTCTACCAGAGTACTGGAGGTGGTGTTAACGAATGTCTCAGTGTGACACATGAGCCTGCTTTGTTTGGCAGAGTTATAGAATTCTCGGCCCAATTCTAGTTAAACACAGCCTCAGGTCATCCTCAATCTGTGCGTGATTGCGGTACTTAGTTTCGAGTGCGGTCAGTTTTGAAAAGCCTGCCTCACACAAGTATGTTGATGCGAAAGGTAGGAGAATTCTTAACGCAACTTCACAGAGCTGGGGGTACTCCTGCATCAGTGTTACCCAGAAGGATGTAAGAGAACAGATGATAAAAAGGTGCTTCAGCCTGCTGTCACTCTTCAGCTCAATAAGCTGCTCTTGCATTTGCAGTGACAAATCATTTGCAGTGCAAACAAATGGGTCCCGAACCCATGAAAATGACTGGTAGTCCTCCTTGAAATAAGAAACTAACTGCTGCTTAAGCCCAAACAGGTGATCTGCAGCTGATTGAAAAATAGAGGAGAAATCACTGCCATGTGCCTCAATGATGAAGTCTGCGAGGCTGGGGAACATGTCACAATTTCCGACAATTATGTGGTCATGCCAGAGGACAAGTTTTTGGATGAAAGCATCCACTCTGTCAGCAAGGACCAACACATTGGAATCTTGGCCTTGCAAAGACAGATTCAAACTTCAGTCTGTTAAATATGTTGACCAAATATGGCAAGGAAGCTAGCCACAGGGAATCATGGAGGTGTTTGGCCAGTTCCGAATTGCTTTCGGTCATATACAACTTCACCTCTTCTCGCAGCTCATACAAGTGCTGTAACACTCTCCCTCTGGAAAGCCAGCGAACCTCTGTGTGCAAGAGCAGCTGTTCATGCCCCAAATGCATTTCCTGACAGAGGACCCCGAATAACTGTGAGTTCAATGGGCGTGACTTAATGTAATTTATCACCTGAACTGCCTGTTGAAGCACAGACTGGAAGAGCGTTGGCATTTTTTTAGCTGCAAGTGGCTCACGATCCCCCCCCCCAGCATTATTCTGCAAATATCCTGTGCTGCAGGCAAATCAGTGTCTCAGCTATAGTATGTGGCTTCCCAAGTTTAGCTATTCTTTGGGAGACCACGTACCATAAGCTTTGAGACACTGACTAGACACAGTGGTATGCTTGGTTATGGTAGACTTTTGTAGATGAAGGGCATCACACTTTCTTTTGAAATAATCCACTGGTTTGTTTTTCATGTCAGGGTGCTTGATATCCAAATGCCTGTTTAATTTGCATGGTTTCATGCTGTCATTGGCAAACACCTCTGCACAAGCAACCCATTGCAGATGTGTCAGTAACAGAAAAAACGTATTGTAAATAACTTTCGTCATATTTGTGGAGTTTTGTTTTTTTGGGAACTGGTGCATCAGTGGGACCAGCTCTTTTTTCATGAATTAGAAGTTTGTCCATATTGTTTATTAACCCAATAAAAGATCGTTATGCTGTAAGTGTGAATGTAGCAAAGGGACTTGCTCAGCTAAGAATGCTAGCACCTTGCCACCACACACCAGATTTAGTGCCTCTAAAATGAGCAGTCTACAAACCGTACTTAATGTAATTAAGTTAAAATATAATTAACTGTGATACGGTGTTGGACCTTACAATTTTTAATCGAAGAAAAAAAAGGTGGAGGAAAAAAGAAAAAAGTAGGAGAAAGATTAAAGAAAGGAGAAAGAGTAGGTTGACAAGTAGGCAAAGGAGACAAAGGAGAAAGTAAGTTGACAAGTAAGAAAGAGAGATGGTAAGATCAGATTTAAATGGAGTTTTAAAGCAAGAAAAGAGAGCTGAAATAGTCTTTAAAAAGAGTTTAAATTATTACTGCAATAGCAGTGCTGGAAGACTAGCTATATATGCAAGGATATAGCCTTTAAAAAGGCTGTTGGAAAAAGGTAATTGAAAAGCTAATAGTAAGCTCTATGAAAGCTGCAATGGTACGAACTTGACTCGATTGCACGGTGGTGTGTTTCCGATGTCTGTGATCCCTTATGTACTTGAGGTGTGTCTATAAAAGTTCCTTGCTGAGATTTCAAATAATAACTCTCTGTTTTCATTGGCTGGACTGAAGACGAAGACATTCATTATTTGTTGGTGCAATTGTAAACCAGACCCTTGCATTTGCCACTGAGTGGTCTGTGACCACACGCCCCACTTGCCGAGTGTCCACCACTCGGGGGCAGTTTGAGAACCACTGACCTAAGCAATTCCATTTGCATTTATTCATTTACATGTTTTCAACTTCTCCAGCTACTTGGATTGTATCATCTCCCAATTTGAAATGCATCTGTGAAATGCACTGAAAATGTCAAATATGGCTTTTATCCAAAGTGACTTACAGTTGAGTGCAATGTTTGTGCTCTCTCATGTTTTTGAATAGAAGAAAACACAATGTACCTCCTTTTTACAATGGTTCTATATATAACAATTATTCCAATAAATTGAAAAATTAGATGTAGTTGAGTCTTGTAGTAAGAAAACAATCCAAAACATACAGCATACATACCAAGAAGACAAATTGTTGAGAGGTTTTTGCCATGAAACAGAGTGTATGTCACCTGGATGGTAGAACAAACATAATAACAAAGGTAGATATTACTGTCAGGATCCAAAATCTGCTCAGACAATATAAAGAGTTTGGAGGACACTATAAACACAAAGAGTTGGCTTACAAGTCGTCACAAAATATTTGTGACATTTGGAAAGAAGGATGCAAACTTCTGAACTAATATTATTTACATTTTTACTTAATTTCTTAATGTACACTGATTGTGGTTTTGATTAGGATGAAGGAACATTTTGTGGTATTTGTGATGAAAAAATATTCAGGAAACCCAACACAAAAATATCTTCTTGGCAAAAATAAGTTTGTCATAATTTTTTATTAAGGATGTGCAAACTTTTGCACTTAACTGTAAATGTGAGACTGAATATAAAATACAATTATGGGATTTCTTTTATGAAGTAGAACCCTTAGCAATTGCCTGTATGAAAAGGGAAGTTGAAAGCAGGCACATCTCCTTTCATGGCGTAATTAAAACAGACAGAAAAAAGGAGTGGTGTTTTGTGTGAAAAGTGGTAAAAGTACTGTGGTAAAAAACAGACAGCCTTGAAATGTTAACAAGTGTCATATGAGATTTCTGCCTATCTTCTTTTGTTTCTGCCTCATCCACACCCCCTTAATCATTGTTAGCACTTGTCCCTTGTGATTAGTCTCATTGTGTCACCTGTGTTTTGATGTTTTGTCTTATCACTCTTGGTTTTTTTTTTTGCGTGCTTTGGTTTCATTGCCTAGTTGTGATTCTCTGGTATTCAGGTATTTACTGGTTTTGACCTTTGTCCGCCTGTTTGGTTCTGAGAATGGGTTTCACCCATTTATTGTGGCTGCCTGTGCTTTGTCTCCTGCCCTGATATTTACCAATGATGTGTGGAAAACCCCAAATAAGACCATCAACTGCTTCCGGCTCCACTAGGACACAAATCTATATGTTGCTACATTAAAAATATCTTAATATGGGTGCATTTATTTAGTACTTGTACATATTTAAATGTGGACACACTATTACTAGTTTTACTATTTAGTAAAACTATTTAAATAGTTCTACTAAAGTATACATTTAATGTTCATGTTTAACTAAGTCAGAGTTTGACACAATATCCATGCATTCACTCGACACAGATAATTTTTCTGTACTTTTTCCACCATTGCTTTTTTTAAAAATAATAACCAAATTACAAGTGAACCTCTTTTCTCCAGCAATCACACACTGTAGAAAAATATCTTATTAACTCTGAAAATGTTATAGCAGAATTTATTAAATACTTTTAATTATGAGATTACATAAAATAAATATTAGATAAATATACTGTAATTAAGATGATTACATCTATTCCTCTGAATTCTATTGGCAAGGAATCTTTCTTCTAGAAATAAGTGCTTGAATAAGCATTGAAATATGAATTAAAATGACTAGAAATAGGTTATATTTCTATTATTTATACATATTTGTTAATTTCTTAATACTTAGAAGGTACAACTGGCCAATATTCAATATATTTTTGCTTGCTAACATATTGCTTTTTCAGTGTGTGATTAAAAAAAATTAATTTATAGCTGGTTAAAACCAGATGGGGGGAAAAACAGAAAAATTATATTCAAGTGAAATTATATTCATGTGTTTAGAAACTCAACATTAAAAGTTACATGTGTCCACACTTAAAAATGCATAAGTATTTAAAATTTAAAATCAAAAGTGATTGGTGTGGGTTTTTTCTTTTTTTCCCTTTCTTATTTATTTATTTATTTATTTATTGTCTCAAGCTTGAACATTTTTGAAGATTCATATAGTTCAAATTCACACCAAAAGTCAAAGCCTAAAATTTGATATGTGTACCTTTTCTTATTCCAATCATGTAAAATTAAACAAAAATCCAATTACTTCCACATTGACTGAATTCCATGAGATCAGGCTGTTTCATTCAGTAAGTTTAATAAATTAAGTGTGATTAACCAGCAAATAATCTTTGTGCAAAATGACTGGTTGGCATCTGTACAATTTTATAAGTTTTTCATTGATTTCATCATTTGTTTATATGCTCTTGATTTTCTGGTCAGGGTCATGAGGAATCCAGAGCCTGGAACACTGGGCATAAGGTAGGAACATACCTGGATCAGACACCAGTGAGTCACAGGGCACAATGCACACACATTCACACCTAGAGACAACTTAGAATTGGCAACACACCAGCTAGTATGTTTATGGAAGGTGGGAGGAAAACGGGGAACCTGCAGACATACAGTTGTAATTGCAAAAGTGAGTGTTAAAAAAACTGGTGGACAATTAACCATCTGGGAAATTGCTAACAAACTGGAAATCTCCTTTGGGTTGAAAGTAAGCTAGAAATCAATTCTAATTTCATCAACTTCATTAACTGATTATGACATGTAGGTGTGCCATAATGACCCTGAAATTAAACCCTAGTGCTAAACATCACCTGAAAAAAAGATGGTGTTGATCAGATGTGAGGGCATGTTTATTGTGCTAGTTATTATTCTTCATGAATTTGTATCTCACACTCGGAGAGTTAATCAGAGTTTTTATAAAGAAAGAATTATTTGGAAAGAACAAGAAAGAAAAAATAAAGTTTCTGCATTATTGTCTCCCTTCAACACTTTCAGCAGAAAACACATTTCTGTAATACCAGCTTCTGTATTCACCTGAACTGGACTTTATGTTTATGGTTATTCTGTTACTAAAAATAATAATGGAGCTACAATATCTGTTTACTTGTACATTTTATGTGTTTTATTTAAATACCACAGCACTGTTAAATTCACAAATGTCATCTGGTGAAAACTGCCGCTCTGAAAGTAGTTCTGGCTCAAAATCACAGGTTTATAGTGGAGTGGAGCCCCATACATAAAAAAAAATGCATCAATCTGATTTTTGATGGCTTGACTGTATGATGTCCATACATATGTGTACCACCACAGGGAACCCGATCATAAGTGCAAGGCAACGTACAGTGGTGCTTGAAAGTTTGTGAACCCTTTAGAATTTTCTATATTTCTGCATAAATATGACCTAAAACATCATCAGATTTTCACACAAGTCCTAAAAGGAGATAAAGAGAACCCAGTTAAACAAATGAGACAAAAATATTATACTTGGTCATTTATTTATTGAGGAAAATGATCCAATATTACATATCTGTGAGTGGCAAAAGTATGTGAACCTCTAGGATTAGCAGTTAATTTGAAGGTGAAATTAGAGTCAGGTGTTTTCAATCAATGGGATGACAATCAGGTGTGAGTGGGCACCCTGTTTTATTTAAAGAACATGGATCTATCAAAGTCTGATCTTCACAACACATGTTTGTGGAAGTGTATCATGGCATGAACAAAGGAGATTTCTGAGGACCTCAGAAAAAGTGTTGTTGATGCTCATCAGGCAGGAAAAGGTTACAAAACCATCTCTAAAGAGTTTGTACTCCACCAATCCACAGTCAGACAGATTGTGTACAAATGGAGGAAATTCAAAACCATTGTTAGCCTCCCCAGGAGTGGTCAACCAACAAAGATCACTCCAAGAGCAAGGCGTGTAATAGTCAGCAAGGTCACAAAGGACCCCAGGGTAACTTCTAAGCAACTGAAGGCCTCTCTCACATTGGCTAATGTTAATGTTCATGAGTCCACCATCAGGAGAACACTGAACAACAATGGTGTGCATGGCAGTGTTGCAAGGAGAAAGCCACTGCTCTCCAAAAAGAACATTGCTGCTCATCTACAGTTTGCTTAAGATCACGTGGACAAGCCAGAAGGCTACTGGAAAAATGTTTTGTGGACAGATGAGACCAAAATAGAACTTTTTGGTTTAAATGAGAAGCGTTATGTTTGAAGAAAGGAAAACACTGCATTCCAGCATAAGAACCTTATCCCATCTGTGAAACATGGTGGTGGTAGTATCATGGTTTGGGCCTGTTTTGCTGCATCTGGGCCAGGACGGCTTGCCATCATTGATGGAACAATAAATTCTGAATTATACCAGCGAATTCTAAAGGAAAATGTCAGGACATCTGTCCATGAACTGAATCTCAAGAGAAGGTGGGTCATGCAGCAAGACAACGACCCTAAGCACACAAGTTGTTCTACCAAAGAATGGTTGAAGAAGAATAAAGTTAATGTTTTGGAATGGCCAAGTCAAAGTCCTGACCTTAATCCAATTGAAATGTTGTGGAAGGACCTGAAGCGAGCAGTTCATGTGAGGAAACCCACCAACATCCCAGAGTTGAAGCTGTTCTGTATGGAGGAATGGGCTAAAATTCCTCCAAGCCGGTGTGCAGGACTGATCAACAGTTACCGGAAACGTTTAGTTGCAGTTATTGCTGCACAAGGGGGTCACACCAGATACTGAAAGCAAAGGTTCACATACTTTTGCCACTCACAGATATGTAATATTGGATCATTTTCCTCAATAAATAAATGACCAAGTATAATATTTTTGTCTCGTTTGTTTAACTGGGTTCTCTTTATTTACTTTTAGGACTTGTGTGAAAATCTGATGATGTTTTAGGTCATATTTGTGCAGAAATATAGAACATTCTAAAGGGTTCACAAACTTATAAGCACCACTGTATCTCATAAACACTTGACAACCAGACAACGAAAATTGTATCTTTATGTACATAAGATAGATGGGTTTTTATGCTGCAGTTATTTTTAATTTGCTTTTTTTTAAATGACGTGGGATTATTTACTCACACATATTTACAGGAAATATTCATGACAGTTTCATATAAAACTAGTTAATACAGTTTTATTAGTCCACTAGCTTGTTGAACAATTGACAGTTTCTGTCATGTAAGGGTAGTTGACGAATGTAATCGCAGGAAGAGTTTTACTGAAAGCACACGAGCAAACAGATACAAAACAGGCAAAGGCAGAGTCAAATAACGGGCAGCTTTAGGGCGAGGCACAGACAGGATATTAGAGTCAATACTCACAGCCCAAAAACACAAACACGGTCAAAACCAGAAAAGCAATACAAAATACAAGGCTTTCACAAAGCCTGTGTTAGTTCTAATGGCATGTGCACACTTTGTACTTTGCAGTTGTGTGCTCCAAGCTCCAAAGCGTGTGGACATGAAAGATGTAACTGTGGCAGTGGGGGCGTGGTCAAGCGTCAGTCTGTGACAGGATGGCGGAGTCAGGGAAGGTACGTGGCAGAATCACTACACCTGATGTTAGTTAACCTGTGTTTGTGTGCCTTCCCCAGTGGCCCTGCCCTATATAAGGAGAGAGAGAGCAGAGGAAGAGGGCTCTCTCCCCAACCAGATGACTTATGTGTGTGTGTATGCGTGTGGCTGAGAGAGTGTGCTTTTGCGACTGAAAAGTGCAAATAAAAAGAGTTTTTGGAACTCAGTTCTGGCCTGCTGTACTTCTGTGCTCCACCCACCCACTCTGATTTCTACAGTGGTGCTGAAACCCGGGATCTGAGCACAGAGGAGAACAGCCCCATGGAGTCCTCCCCCTTTGCAGACCTGATCCACGCCCTCACCACGGCCCAACAGAGCCAGCACCAGGCGCTGCTAGCCCTCTGAAAGGAGCAAGAACAACGGTTCGAGGTCCTGGTGCTGGCGCAACAGGAAGATCGTCAGGCGTTCCGGCACCTCCTCGTGTCGGCGGGGTCCACCATCTCCACCTCTGTGGGCCCACTCCACCTCACCCTAACAAAGATGGGCCCTCACGACGACCCCGAGGCCTTCCTCACGCTATTTGAACAAGCAGCAGAGGCCTTGGGGTGTCCGGTGGAACAGCGCGCAGCGCGCCTCCTCCCCCTGCTAACGGGCGAGGCGCAGCTGGCTGCGCTACAGCTCCCCGCCGACAGCTGGCTGATCTACGCGGACCTGTGCCAGGACGTCCTCCAGCATGTGGGGCGCACCCCCGAACAACATCGTCAGCGCTTCCGTGCTCTGCACCTAGAGGAGGTCGGCTGCCCGTTCACGTTTGGCCAGCAACTCCGGGACGCCTGCAGGCAGTGGCTGAGGGCTGACAACCACGACGCCGAGGGAGTCGTCGACCTGGTGGCACTGGAGCAGTTCATCGTGCAACTTTCCAAAGGAACGGCGGAGTGGGTCCAGTGCCATCGCCCGGCGTCGCTGGATCAGGCCATCGAGTTGGCGGAGGATCATTTGGCGGCTGTTCCCATGGCAGAATCACAGATCGCCTCTTCGCTTCTCTCCTCTCTCTCTCCCCCTCCCCCTCTGTGTCTCGTCCTTGCCCCATTCCCCCACCGCGGAGGAGGGGGCCGGCTCCCTCACAGCCGGTCCGCCGCACCTGTGGTGCCCTCCCGTTTCCCGCTTCTGTGTCTGTCTCTCCCCCCCCTCAGGTGAGTGAGCCCCAGAGTACTGGTGCAGAGAGAAAGCCAGGGCTGGTTTGCTGGCATTGTGGGGAGTCAGGGCACTTCCAGCATCAATGCTTGGCAAAGGAGGTGGGCGCGGTGGTCCGGATCCCCAATGGGCCAGGAGCCACCCTCGATCGGGCCGGAGCGTATCATATACCGGTGAGTATCCAAGGGGATACGTATCAGGCTTTGGTGGACTCTGGCTGTAATCAGACCTCAATCCACCAAAGCCTGGTGCAAGATGAGGCATTGGGGGGAGCACAATTGGTGAAGGTGTTGTGTGTGCACAGGGATGTTCACAACTACCCTTTAGTGTCGGTCCACATTCTTTTTCGAGGGGAGAAATTTAGTGTAAAGGCGGCGGTTAATCCTCGCCTTACCCACTCAATAATTTTGGGGACTGATTGGCCAGGATTTGGGGAGTTAATGAGTCATTTAGTAAAGAGTGGGTCCTGATGTAGTTCAGCAGGGGGAGGTCCCGGTGTCGCATTGGCAGGAGCAGCTGTCACAGAGCCGTCTATGTCATCTCCGCATCAGAGTGAGGAGCAGCAGGCTCCTCCTCCCTCTCTCGGGGAATCCGTAGAGGATTTCCCAATAGAGCAGGCGCGAGACGAGACTCTGCAGCATGCGTTTGACCAAGTGAGAGTAATCGATGGTCAAATGCTCCAGCCAAACACCACCCCGTCCTTCCCCTATTTCTCTATTATGAAAGATAGATTATACTGAGTGATGCAGGACACTCAGACTAAAGAGCAGATCACGCAGCTTTTGATTCCAAAGAGCCACCGGGAATTAGTATTCCAGGTGGCTCACTTTAATCCCATGGCTGGACACTTGGGGCAGGATAAGACACTAGCCCAAATAATGGCCCGGTTCTTTTGGCCAGGGATTCACGGCGATGTCCGTAGGTGGTGTACGGTGTGCCGCGAATGCCAGTTAGTAAATCCAGCGGCCATTCCAAAAGCACCTTTGTGCCCTCTACCATTAATCGAGACTCCATTCGAAAGAATTGGGATGGATCTCGTCGGGTCATTAGATTGGTCAACATGAGGGTACCGCTTTATTTTAGTCCTGGTGGACTATGCAACGCGATACCCGGAAGCAGTGCCTCTGCGCAATATCTCAGCACAAATATTGCGGAAGCGCTCTTCCATGTCATCTCCCGAGTTGGAATCCCCAAAGAGATTCTGACTGACCAAGGCACCTCGTTTATGTCATGCACACTGAGCGAATTGCATAGGTTATTGGGAATCAAGCTGATCTGTACCAGCATTTATCACCCACAAACGGACGGTTTAGTCGAACAGTTTAATCGCACCCTCAAAAACATAATTAAAAAATTTGTAAGCGAGGATGCATGTAATTGGGATAAATGGCTCGAACCCCTGCTTTTTGCAGTGCGAGAGGTCTCACAAGCCTCCACAGGGTTCTCCCCCTTCGAATTATTATATGGGCGTAAGCCACGTGGCATCCTAGATGTGCTGCGGGAAAATTGGGAGGAGGGACCTTCAACCAGCAAAAATACAATTCAATATGTTCTCGACCTGCGCGCAAAACTCCACACCCTCACGCACCTAACCCAGGAGAATTTGCAGCAGGCCCAAGAATGGCAAATCCGCCTGTATGACAGGGGCATGCACCTTAGGGAGTTCGCACAGGGAGATAAAGTACTTGTGCTGTTGCCCACGTCGAGCTCCAAATTGATCGCCAAGTGGCAAGGACCCTTTGAGGTCACACGGCGAGTCGGGGACGTCGACTATGAGGTGAAGTGAACGGACAGGGGCGGGGCATTACAGATTTACCACCTCAATCTGTTAAAACTCTGGAACGAGGAGGTCCCCGTGGCATTGGTGTCGCTGGTTCCAGAGAAGGCAGAGCTGGGGCCGGAGGTTCAAAAGGGAACATTGACTACCACTCCAGTCTCCTGTGGAGACCACCTCTCCTCAACCCAACTCTCAGAGGTTGCCCAGTTGCAAGCCGAATTTTCGGACATGTTCTCACCCCTGCCCGGCCGCACCCGCCTCATAGAACACCACATTGAGACACCCCTAGGGGTGGTAGTGCGCAGCCACCCTTACAGGCTGCCCGAACACAAAAAAAGGTGGTTCGGGAAGAACTCGAGGCCATGCTCGAAATGGGCATCGTCGAGGAGTCCCACAGTGACTGGAGCAGCCCAGTGGTCCTGGTTCCCAAAGCCGACAGGTCAGTCCGGTTCTGTGTGGACTATAGAAAAGTCAATGCGGTGTCTAAATTCGACGTGTACACAATGCCTCGTATTGACGAGTTGCTTGATCGACTAGGCACGGCTCGTTTTTATTCGACACTGGATTTGACAAAGGAATATTGGCAGATCCCCTTGACTCCATTATCCCGAGAAAAAACGGCCTTTTCCACACCGTTTGGCTTACACCAGTTTGTCACACTTCCTTTTGGGCTGTTTGGGGTGCCTGCTACATTCCAGTGGCTGATGGATAGGGTCCTCTGCCCCCACACCACCTATGCGGCCGCATACCTCGATGATATTATTATCTATAGTAATGACTGGCCGTGGCACCTGCAACATCTGATGGCTGTCCTTAGGTCGCTGAGGCGAGTGGGTCTCACAGCCAACCCGAAGAAGTGTGCGATTGGGTGGGTGGAAGTACGGTATCTGGGCTTCCATTTGGGCAATGGGCAGGTGCGTCCCCAAATTAACAAGACGGCAGTGATTGCGGCCTGCCCGAGGCCCAAGACCAAAAAGGGGGTGAGACAGTTCCTGGGGCTGGCTGGCTACTATCGTAGGTTTATACCTAATTATTCGGATGTCACCAGCCCGCTGACTGATCTCACTAAAAAGGGGGCACCAGATCCAGTCCAGTGGATGGAGCAATGCCAGTGGGCTTTTTCTGAGGTAAAGGCTGCACTGTGTGGGGGGCCATTGTTACACTCCCCTGACTTCACTCTCCCCTTTATATTGCAGACGGACACATCGGACAGAGGGCTGGGGGCTGTTTTGTCCCAGCAGGTGGAGGGGGAGGATCACCCAGTGCTGTACATAAGCCGGAAGCTGTCAGTGCATGAGGGGTGCTACAGCACCATAGAGAAGGAGTGCCTGGCCATCAAGTGGGCGATCCTCACCCTCCATTACTACCTGCTGGGATGCCCTTTCACCCTCTGTTCGGACCACGCGCCCCTCCAGTGGCTCCACCACATGAAGGATGCCAATGCGTGGATCACCCATTGGTATCTGGCACTCCAACCCTTTAACTTCAAGGTGGTCCACAGGCCGGGGGCGCAGATGGTCGTGGTGGACTTCCTCTCCCATCAAGGGGGGGGGAGTCGGCTGCAGGCCGGATGGCTGCCCGGCCTGAGTCGGGCGGTGGGGGTATGTGGCAGTGGGGGCGTGGTCAAGCGTCAGTCTGTGACAGGAAGGCAGAGTCAGGGAAGGTAAGTGGCAGAATCACTACACCTGATGTTAGTTAACCTGTGTTTGTGTGTCTTCCCCAGTGACCGTGCCCTATATAAGGAGAGAGAGCAGAGGAAGGGAGGTCCCTCCCCAACCAGAACGCTTGTGTGTGTGAGCGTGTGACTGGGAGAGTGGAAAGTATAAAAGCTGAAAAGCTAAATAAAAGAGTTTTTGGAACTCAGTTCTGGCCTGCCGTACTTCTGTGCTCCACCCACCCACTCTAATGACTACAGTGGTGCCGAAGCCTGGGATTCGGAGCACAGAGGAGAACAGCCCCATGGAGTCCTCCCCCTTCAAGGACCTGAGCCATGCCCTCGCCACAGCCCAACAGATCCAGCACCAGGTGCTGGTCGCCGTCTGGAAGGAGCAGGAACAAAGGTTCGAGGCCCTGGTGCTGGCGCAGCAGGAAGATCGTCAGGCGTTCCGGCACCTCCTCACTTCGGCAGGGTCCACCACCTCCACCTCCGCGGGCCCTCCCCACCTCACCCTAACGAAGATGGGCCTGCACGATGACCCTGAGGCCTTCCTCGCGCTCTTCGAGCAAGCAGCAGAGGCCTGGGGCTGGCCGGCACGCCAACCCTTTAACTTTAAGGTGGTCCACAGGCCGGGGGTGCAGATGGTCGTGGCAGACTTCCTCTCCCGTCAAGGGGGGGAGAGTCAGCTGCGGGCTGGATGGCTGCCTGGCCTGAGTTGGGCGGTGGGGGTATGTGGCAGTGGGGGCGTGGTCAAGCGTCGGTCTGTGAACGGAGGGTGGAGTCAGGGAAGGTAAGTGGCAGAATCACTACACCTGATGTTAGTTAACCTGTGTTTGTGTGCCTTCCCCAGTGACCGCACCCTATATAAGGAGAGAGAGAGCAGAGGAAGAGGGCTCTCTCCCCAACCAGATGACTTATGTGTGTGTGTATGCGTGTGGCTGAGAGAGTGTGCTTTTCCAACTGAAAAGTGCAAATAAAAAGAGTTTTTGGAACTCAGTTCTGGCCTGCTGTACTTCTATGCTCCGCCCACCCGCTCTGATTTCTACAGTAACCAAACAACTGTTTGACATATGAAGTTTGATATTTCATTGTAACTATATAGTAATGATGTAAAGCATTTTTTTGTTTGTTTTGTTTTTTAATGACACAACACAGTGCATTGAAACTGTTTTGATTGATTGATTGATTGATTGATTCCAAACAGTAAAGAAGTGTAAAACTCCCTACGTGTGGGTGGAGCACAGAGGACAGCAGGACAGAGATCAGGTTTTATAATTTGGCTTTATTGCCACACTTTTCAGTTTAACAATAATTATTCGCGCAGACACACACACAACCGGCGTCTGGTTCAGGGATGAGCTCCTTTCGCTCTCGCTCTCCCTCCTCATATAGGGCGCGGTCACTGGGAAGACACACAAACACAGGTTAATTGCTCTCAAGTGTCGTGATTCTGCCACTTACCTTCCCTGACTCCGCCCTCCTGTCACAGACCGGCGCTTGACCACGCCCCCGCTGCCACATACCCCCACCGCCCGACTCAGGGCGGGCGGCGCATTGGCATCTTTCATGCGGTGGAGCCACTGGAGGGGCTCGTGGTCTGAACAGAGGGTGAAAGGGCGCCCCAGCAGGTAGTACCGGAGGGCGAGAACCGCCCACTTGATGGCCAGACACTCTTTCTCTATGGTGCTGTAGCGCCCCTCACGCACCGACAGCTTCCTGCTGATATACAGGACAGGGCGGTCCTCCCCCTCCACCTCCTGGGACAAAACCGCCCCCAGCCCTCTGTCTGATGCATCGGTCTGCAACATAAAGGGGAGAGAAAAGTCAGGGGAGTGTAGAAGTGGCCCCCCACACAGTGCGGCCTTTACCTCTGAGAAAGCCCGCTGGCACTGCTCCGTCCACTGGACCGGATCTGGTGCCCCCTTTTTAGTGAGATCAGTCAGTGGGCTGGTGACGTCTGAATAATTAGGTATAAACCTACGATAATAGCCAGCCAGCCCCAGGAACTGTATCACCCCCTTTTTGGTCTTGGGCCTCGGGCAGGCCGCAATTGCTGCCGTCTTATTAATTTGGGGACGCACCTGCCCGTTGCCCAAGTGGAAGCCCAGGTACCGTACTTCCACCCGCCCAATCGCACACTTCTTTGGGTTGGCTGTGAGCCCTGCTCGCCTCAGCGACCTAAGGACGGCCCTCAGATGTTCGAGGTGCCGCTGCCAATCATTGCTATAGATGATTATGTCATCTAAATATGCTGCCGCATACGTGGCGTGAGGGCGGAGGACTCTGTCCATCAGCCGCTGAAACGTCGCGGGCGCCCCAAACAGCCCAAACGGAAGGGTGACGAATTGGTGTAAACCAAACGGTGTGGAAAAGGCCGTTTTTTCTCGGGATAGTGGAGTCAAGGGGATCTGCCAATATCCCTTTGTCAAATCCAGTGTCGAATAAAAGCGAGCAGTGCCAAGTCGATCGAGCAACTCATCAATACGAGGCATTGGGTACGTGTCGAATTTAGACACCGCGTTGACTTTCCTATAGTCCACACAGAACCGGACCGACCCGTCGGCCTTGGGTACCAAGACCACCGGGCTGCTCCAGTCACTGTGGGACTCCTCGATGATGCCCATTTCGAGCATGGTCTGAAGTTCTTCCCGAACCACCTTTTTTTTGTGTTCGGGTAGCCTGTAAGGGCGGCTACGCACTACCACCCCCGGGGGCATCTCTATGTGGTGTTCTATGAGGTTAGTGCGACCGGGCAGGGGTGAGAACACATCCGAAAACTCGGTCTGCAACTGGGCGACCTCCGTGAGTTGGGTCGGGGAGAGGTGGTCTCCACAGGGGACCGGAGAGGTACGTGATGCCAATGTTCCTTTTTGAACCTCCGGCCCCAGCTCCGCCTTCTCCGGAACTACCGACACCAACGCCACGGGGACCTCCTCGTTCCAGAGTTTAAGCAGATTGAGGTGGTAAATCTGTAGCGCCCCACCCCTGTCCGTTCGCCTCACCTCATAGTCGACATCCCCGACTCGCCGTGTGACCTCAAAGGGTCCTTGCCACTTGGCGATCAATTTGGAGCTCGACGTGGGCAACAGTACGAGTACCTTATCTCCTGGAGTGAACTCTCTAAGTCGCGTACCCTTGTTGTACAGGCGGGCTTGCCGTTCCTGGGCCTGCCGCAAATTCTCCTGAGTTAGGTGGGTGAGCGTGTGGAGTTTTGCGCGCAGGTCCATAACGTACTGAATATCATTCTTACTTTGTGAAGGTCCCTCCTCCCAATTTTCCCGCAGCACGTCCAGGATGCCGCGCGGCTTATGCCCATATAATAATTCGAATGGGGAGAACCCCGTGGAGGCTTGGGGGACCTCTCGCACTGAGAACAGCAAGGGTTCGAGCCACTTATCCCAATTACGTGCGTCCTCACGAATTTCTTAATAATATTTTTGAGGGTGCGGTTGAATCGTTCTACTAAACCGTCCGTTTGTGGGTGATACACGCTAGTGCGGATCGGCTTAATCCCCAATAACCCATACAGTTCGCGCAGTGTTCGTGACATAAACGTAGTGCCTTGATCAGTCAGAATCTCTTTCGGGATTCCAACTCGGGAGATGACGCGGAAGAATGCCTCTGCAATACTGCGTGCTGAGATATTGCGCAGCGGCATGGCTTCCGGGTATCGCATTGCATAGTCCACCAGAACTAATATAAAGCAGTACCCTCGTGCTGACCGATCTAATGGCCCGACGAGATCCATCCCAATTCTCTCAAATGGGGTCTCGATTAACGGTAGAGGGCGCAAAGGCGCTTTTGGAATGGCCGCTGGGTTTACTAACTGGCATTCACGACATGCCGTACACCACCTACGAACATCGCTGCGAATCCCCGGCCAATAGAATCGGGCCATTATTCGGGCTAGTGTTTTATCCTGCCCCAAGTGTCCAGCCATGGGATTAAAGTGAGCCGCCTGGAATACCAATTCCCGGCGGCTTTTCGGAATTAAAAGCTGCGTGACTCGCTCTTTAGTTTGAGTGTCCTGTGTCACTCGGTATAATCTATCCTTCATAATCGCGAAGTAGGGGAAGGACGGGGTGGCGTTTGGCTGGAGCATTTGACCATCGATTACTCTCACTTGGTCAAACGCATGCCGCAGAGTCTCGTCTCACGACTGCTCTAATGGGAAATCCGCGAGGGATTCCCCAAGAGAGAGAGGAGGAGCCGGCGGCTCCTCACTCTGACGCGGAGATGACGTAGACGGCTCTGTGACAGCTGCTCCCGCCAAAGCGACACCGGGACCTCCCCCTGTCAAATGGCAGGACCCACTCTCTACTAGGCGCATCATTAAACCCCGAAATCCCGGCCAATCAGTCCCCAAAATTAACGAGTGGGTAAGGCGAGGATTAACCGCCGCCTTCACTATAAATTTTTCCCCTCTGAAAATAATGTGGACCGACACCAAAGGGTAGCTGTGAACATCCCCGTGCACACACAATACCTTCACCCCCTGTGCTCCCCCCAATGCCTCGTTTTGAACCAGGCTTTGGCGAATTGAGGTCTGATTACAACCAGAATCCACCAACGCCTGATATGTAGCCCCTTGGATACTCACCGGTATGCGATACGCTCCGGCCCGATCGAGGGCGGCCTCTGGCGCGTCGGGGATCCGAACCACCGCGCCCACTTCCATTGCTGTGCACTGCTGATGAAGGTGGCCCGGCTCCCCGCAGCGCCAGCAAACCGGCCCGGGCTTTCCCTCTGCACCAGTGATCTGGGGCTCACTCACCTGAGGTGGGGGAGAGACAGACACAGAAGGGAGAAACGGGAGGGCACCGTGGGTGCGGCGGGCCGGCTGGGGTGGTGCCGGCCCCCGCCTCCGCGGTGGGGGAATGGGGCGAGGACGGGACACAGGAGGAGAGGGGGAGAGAGAGAGAGAGAAGAGGAGAGAAGAGACGATGCCATCTGCTGTCCTGCCGCCGGGACAGCCGCCAGATGATCCTCCGCCAGCTCGACTGCCTGATCCAGCGACGCCGGGCGGTGGCACTGGACCCACTCCGCGGTTCCGGCTGGTAAGCGGGCGACGAATTGTTCCAGTACCACCTGGTCGACGATTCCCTCGGCGTCACGATTGTTGGCCCTCAGCCACCGCCAGCAGGCGTCCCGGAGCTGCTGGCCGAACGCGAACGGCCGGCCGACTTCCTCCCGTCGCAGCGCGCGGAAGCGCTGGCGCTGTTGCTCCGGTGTGCGCCCCACGTGCTGGAGGACGGCCCGGCGGAGGTCCGCATAGGCCAGCCGGCGGTCGGCGGGGAGCTGTAGCGCGGCCAGCTGTGCCTCTCCCGTGAGCAGCGGGAGGAGGCGCGCCGCGCGCTGCTCCATCGGCCAGCCCGAGGCTTCGGCGCCCTGTTCAAACAACGTGATGAACGCCTCGGGGTCGTCCTGCGGGCCCATCTTGCTGACAATGAGGGGAGATGGGCCCGCGGCCGGAGCGCTGGTGGACCCCGCCGACGCGAGGATATGCCAGAACGTCTCGCGATCTTCCTGCTGGGCCAGCACCAGGGCTTCGAAGCGCCGCTCCTGCTCCTTTCGGAGCGTGACGAGTGCCTGGTGCTGGCTTTGCTGAGCCATGGCGAGGGCGTGGACCAGATCGGCGAACGGGGAGGATTCCATGGGGCTGCTGGTTTGGTGCTCCACTGTCCCAGGTTTCGGCACCACTGTAAAACTCCCTACGTGTGGGTGGAGCACAGAGGACGGCAGGACAGAGATCAGGTTTTATAATTCGGCTTTATTGCCACACTTTTCAGTTTAACAATAATTAATCGCGCAGACACACACACAACCGGCGTCTGGTTCAGGGATGAGCTCCTTTCGCTCTCGCTCTCCCTCCTCATATAGGGCGCGGTCACTGGGAAGACACACAAACACAGGTTAATTGCTCTCAGGTGTCGTGATTCTGCCACTTACCTTCCCTGACTCCGCCCTCCTGTCACAGACCGGCGCTTGACCACGCCCCCGCTGCCACAAGAAGATATAAAAACAAAAAAATAAAAAATGCAATCATCAAAACATCATCATAAACAGAATAGCGTAGCCACAAGGCAATAACATAATAATGTTCAGAAAGGATTCGGAAGAAGTAAATAACTTATCAAATCCTAGCCCTCTATACCACCGTTAATCAAACGTCACTTTCCACCATAATAAACTATATATACAAAAGAAAGCAAAATCAACAACAACAAAAAAACCATACCAACATACCAAGATATACCAACATGGTATAATATCGCCCAAATCAAATCATATATATACAAATACTTATGCTATGCATATACACATACATACAATACATATATACAGTACATACATATACACATACCTATAACTATACACATCCATACGTACACAGACACCCATATCATAATTATGCATATTATGCTTATTATATACAATTATGCACTATACACATTATATATATATATATATATATATATATATATATATATATATATATATACACAAATACTTTTTATATAATATATCCGAATGTACCCATACCCACATATATACACTTATCAATAGCATGTTATTGTAATTCCTCCTCCTTATACCTCATAAAGATTTGTTCCTTATACCTTTTTTGAGCTGGTTTATAGTTGTACATTTCATGAGCTCCACATTCCTAACCGTTCCATAGCTTTACTCCACAAATAGAGATACTGAACATTTTTCACGTTGTCCTAGCACTGCGAATTTTAAATTTCAATTTCCCCCTAAAATTATAGCCCCCTCTCTATCCGAGAACATTATTTGGATATTCCTTGGTACTTTATAATTCCTTACTTTGTACATTACTAAGGCAGTTTTATATTCTATAATATCCCTGAATTTTAAACATTTTGAATTTAAGAAGAGTGAATTATTATGATCTCGGTAACCAGCACTATGAATTATTCTTATAGCTCTTTTTTGAAGTATAGTTATTGCATGAAGTGAACATTTACGGTATATGTATTTCCCCACACCACTGAGCAGTAATTTAAGTACGGTAAAACCAGGGAACAGTAAAGAATGCGGAGTGAATTATAGTTCAGGACATGCTTAGCTTTACTCAACACAGATATGCTTCTTGATAGTTTAATTAGTATGTATTTTATATGTGATTTCCAATTAATTCTATCATCTATTATTACCCCAAGAAATTTATTATTAGAAACTCTTTCAATATCAACACCATCTACCTGTACATTTATTGCCCTATTTATTTTATAATTATTAAATAACATGATTTTTGTTTTAGACAGATTTAATGATAATTTATTTCGATCAAACCAACTTTTTAACCTGCACAATTCTGAAGAGATTATGTTTTCTAACTCATGTAAATTTGTTCCAGAACAAAACATATTTGTGTCATCTGCAAATAATACCATCTTAATATCTTTAATACATTGCACATATCATTTATATAAAGAATAAACAGTTTAGGACCCAATACTGACCCCTGAGGGACACCACAATCAATATTCAAATGAGTTGAGACAGAGTCACCCAACTTCACAAATTGTGTCCTGTTGCTCAAATAACTTTTTATCCAATTTAATACAACTCCCCTTATCCCATATTGTTCCATCTTATTAATTAATATATCATGATTAATAGTATCAAAAGCTTTTTGAAGATCAATAAATATCCCAGCGACATGTTTCTTATCATCTATGGAGTTACTGATTTATTCAATTGATTCCATTAGTGCCATCTCTGTTGATCTATTTGCTCTAAATCCATATTGACTATCACTGAGTAGTTTGTATTTTTCAATGAATTTATCTAATCTGTTATTGAATAGTTTTTCAAGAATTTTGGAGAATTGAGGAAGTAAAGAAACAGGTCTGTAATTTGTGAAGTTGTGTTTGTCCCCAGATTTATACAATGGAATTACTTTTGCTATTTTCATATTGGGGGCGGCACGGTGGTGTAGTGGTTAGAGCTGTCGCCTCACAGCAAGAAGGTCCGGGTTCGAGCCCTGTGGCCGGCAAGGGCCTTTCTGTGCGGAGTTTGCATGTTCTCCCCGTGTCCGCGTGGGTTTCCTCCGGGTGCTCCGGTTTCCCCCACAGTCCAAAGACATGCAGGTTAGGTTAACTGGTGACTCTAAATTGACCGTAGGTGTGAATGTGAGTGAATGGTTGTCTGTGTCTATGTGTCAGCCCTGTGATGACCTGGCGACTTGTCCAGGGTGTACCCCGCCTTTCGCCCGTAGTCAGCTGGGATAGGCTCCAGCTTGCCTGCGACCCTGTAGAAGGATAAAGCGGCTAGAGATAATGAGATGAGATGAGATATTCCATATTCCTTTAATATTATTTTTGTTATTATATATTAATTTACTGGGCGGCACGGTGGTGTAGTGGTTAGCGCTGTCGCCTCACAGCAAGAAAGTCCTGGGTTCGAGCCCCGGGGCCGGCGAGGGCCTTTCTGTGTGGAGTTTGCATGTTCTCCCCGTGTCCGCGTGGGTTTCCTCCGGGTGCTCCGGTTTCCCCCACAGTCCAAAGACATGCAGGTTAGGTTAACTGGTGACTCTAAATTGACCGTAGGTGTGAATGTGAGTGTGAATGGTTGTCTGTGTCTATGTGTCAGCCCTGTGATGACCTGGCGACTTGTCCAGGGTGTACCCCGCCTTTCGCCCGTAGTCAGCTGGGATAGGCTCCAGCTTGCCTGCGACCCTGTAGAAGGATAAAGCGGCTAGAGATAATGAGATGAGATGAGATATTAATTTACCATAATAATCCTTCCTACATCTCCTTATGATACTTGTTAACTTGTTTATATATTTTTTTATATTTATTTTCTGCCTCTTTGGTTCTTAATTTAATAAATTCTCTATATAGAGTGTTTTTCTTCTTACAGGCATTTTGTAATCCCTTAGTAATCCAAGGTTGGTCATTATAGTTTTGTTTTGTACTATATTGCTTCAGTGGACAATTTTTATCATATAATAATTTGAATATACTTAGAAAGTTATCATATGCTCTATCAATGCTATTCTCCATATAAACTGATTCCCAGTCTTGTATTAATAAATCATTATTTAATGCAAACATGGCCTCCTTAGCCCTAACTCTTCTATAGACCCTTTTCAGTCACGTGACCTTCGTAAACGCGACCACCATTTTGGACATGTAGCGGACTTCGGCTCGAATCGGTTTGAATGCGAGGAAGGCGACAAACGGAGAACATATAAGAAAAAGGAGCGAGATGCAGAAAATACCTTCGCTATCCAGCAACGTAGGGCATTTACAGGGCGAGCAGAGGGAGAGGTATTTGCAAAAATTGAGGTTAGCAGGCTTAGAGAACGACGTTTACCTGCTTCCACCAGGATTGTTCACTGACGTACGAAAGTACACGAAGCCCTCGTCTTTACCTGACTTCGGCCCACATGATCTGTATACCTATGTCGTTAAAAACCCATCGCCATACACATACACGCCAACGTCCGAGGTTCCGGAGCGCGCTCCGGCTTGCTCCCGGAGTGCTCCGGCCGAGGTTCCCCTCAAATTAAGCAGCGCGCGCCGGCTTGCTCCAGGAGTGCTCCGGCCGAGGTTACGGAGCGTGCTCCGGCCGAGGTTCCCCTCAAATTAAGCAACGCGCTCTGGCTTGCTCCCGGAGTGCTCCGGCCGAGGTTCCGGAGTGTGCTCCGGCTGAGGTTCCCCTCAAATTAAGCAGCGCGCTCCGGCTTGCTCCCGGAGTGCTCCGGCCGAGGTTCCGGAGCGTGCTCCGGCCGAGGTTCCCCTCAAATTAAGCAGCGCGCGCCGGCTTGCTCCAGGCGTGCTCCGGCCGAGGTTACGGAGCGCGCTCCGGCTTGCTCCAGAGCAAGCCGGAGCGCACTGCTTAATTTGAGGGGAACCTCGGCCGGAGTGTGCTCCGGAACCTCGGCCGGAGCACTCCGGGAGCAAGCCAGCGCGCGCTGCTTAATTTGAGGGGAACCTCGGCCGGAGCACTCCGGGAGCAAGCCGGAGCGCACTCCGGAACCTCAGACGTTGGCTCCGGCAGCTATTTATACTGGATCCGGTGTAAATAGCTGCCGGATCATAATTACAGTAAACTAGTAAATACAGTAAAGGGAAAAACTTGAGACTGAAAGGTTTTAACAGTCATCCAAATGACTGAACATAAACATTGCTACAGTAACATACCAGCTACTTGTTGACATTAGCTAGCCAACAATAGCTACTACAGAAGAACAAAGAGGTTACAATGGGTTATTTTAACCTATTTGGTTACACACTCACCGCCACAGAATGTTAACACCAATGTAATGCCTTTTCTGGCTAATTTTATTCGTCTTACCTCCAACAAAGTGGTCACTACACAAGCGTTGGTATGCCGCTATCCATCTTCTCCGTCGGTCAGCATCTACCGGGATCCGATAAAATGATAACCCTTGCCTTGTTTGTTGATGGTTACTACATCCAGGTGCACAGCAATATAGTGGCATGATGGAAGTCTTGCTGAAAATAAACACTTTCTTTGCTGCCATTCCTCAATGTTGGCTGTGGTAAACTACTGGTAGTACATGTCCAAAATGGCGGCCGCGTTTGTCGTGACGTCACGTGAAAAGGGTCTATACTTAAGTTTATGGTCTGTCACATTTCTCTTATGATTACAGTCATAAATTGTAAAAACTGGTAGATGATCACTAATATCATTGATTAATATTCCACTTATAATGTTATTATCTATATCATTGGTAAATATATTATCTATTAAGGTAGCACTATGGTCAGTAATTCTGGTGGGTCTGGTAATTTTTGGGTGGAGACTCATACTGTACATGGTATTAATAAATTCTTCAGTCATACTGTGCTTATTAGGGTTCAACAGATCAATATTAGTATCCCCACAAATGAAGATAACTTTTTTATTATCTACTGTAAATGTCTTTTCTACCCAGTCCTTAAACGCCTCTATACTAGTTTCTGGCGCTCTATATATACAGCTAATCAATAAATTTCTACTTTTTTCAATATTAATTTCAATTGTTAAACATTCTAATAAGTTATCAATCACTGTTGTCATGCCATCTATTAACTTATAATTCAAATTACAGTCCACATACACCGCCACTCCTCCTCCACCTTTATTTTTCCTGTTTATATAATTAAATTCATATCCAGCCAGTTCAAAATTCACTCCTTTCTCCAGGTCAATCCAGGTCTCCGATATGGCAATTAAGTTGAATGGATGAGTAAACTGACTTAAGTATTTCTTGATGTGTTTGAAGTTAGCATACATGCTTCTGCTGTTGAAGTGTATTATTGATAATTTTCCCACAGTCTTAGTGGACTGATTGTACTGCTCCTCTGTGTAGTAGTGGCAATTGTCCTTGATGGTTGAAAAAAAGTTATTGTCCGGGTCTATGTCATTTTCTGTATCCAATAGTTTATGGTCAGTGAATTCATGTGATTTCAGTTCCAGGTTTTCATAATCAACAAGCATTTGCGTTAGCCGAGTAGTGTTCCAGGTAATGGATGAAGGAGTTATTTCAGTGTGTGTCATGGTTGAGTTTGGTGTAGTGTCACGTCGGTATTGATTACCCTACAGTCCCGATAGCATCACTGGTATTTGTCCAAGTCCTCGATGTTCTGTATGACCAGAACAACCGCCTCCTCCAGTGTCCCGTTCAGCTTGATGAAAACTTTGCAGTTGGTGATCCATGTTGATTGAATTTTATTTTCCTTCTTCAGATGTCATGCTTTTCTGGCGATGTCAGCATTGCGTTTTGTCAGGTGCTCGTTGATGTAGACATTTGTCCCTTTCAGTTTCCTTCCTTGTTTCAGTAATGTAGCTTTATGTTTCCAGCTGATGAATCTCATTATGATGGTCTGTTTGTCTCTGGTGTTCCTCCTTGGTAGCGGGTGGCAAGCCTCGATGTTATCTCAGTCCAGGTGAATTCCCTTGGACTGCAGAAAAGCAGCTACCTGCTGCTCCGTGGAGCTCACATCCAGCTCCCCGGGCTCCTCCCCGCTGATAGCGGTCACCACCCGAGCATATGACCGAGGTTTTACCTGGAACCCGGTGACAACAACGTCGTTCATTCTGGAGTATTGCTCCAGGTCGGCTACTCGGCTTTCCAGGTCGGCGATCCGCTTATCCTTCTCCACATTCTGGATCCGCAGCGTTTTCACTTCCTCCACCAAGTCCAATATGCTCTTCTGCTGCAGCCTGACAGCAGAAACTTCTTCTGTTATGAAGTCAAGTGACTTTTTTATGTCATCGACTTCCTCAGCAGTGGGGGTCTTCTTTGGGCCCATATAGCCCGGTAGCAAGTTGCTGGGACAACCAGCTTTCGCCGTCAGCTGTTAGCACAGCCAGCTGTTCGCCTCACTGCCTTTCTGAATTTTCCCGCCAAAGGAAGAGGAAGACAGAAGTGATTAGCAACAGGAAGCCTGCAACTGTTGGAGTAATGGTCAGTAGGAGAAGGTATGATACAGTGTGCAAAATACTTTTTTGAGCCAGGTTGCCCAGTGGGCAACCTGGCTCAAAAACTAGGTTGCACATCAAACTTTCAGGTTGCTCCACCTACAAGTGACTTTTTTCAAATTAAGTACATACATTACCTAACAGCCTTTAACAACCTCACTAATAGCATTTAACTAAAAGCCTTTAACAATGCTACCTTTAACAAGTTACAAGTCTTCAGTTTCTGAAGATTCTGAAGAGGTATAGTCTGGAGACTGATCGGCTTCCCTGCGCCTCCTCCCATACGGTGCAGTCCTTGGCCAGCATGTGCTCTTGCCAGCTGCCCACCATCGTCCAATGGCATCATCAGGAGAAAACATGTCTACTTCCTCTTCAGAGAGTGTAATAGCCATAAGGCCAGTGAGAGTGTCTGCACGCAACCTGTTCCGCCAGTCAGACTTTACCCTCTTCATGAGGCTGAATCCCCTCTCACATTCAGCTGTAGATACTGGCAACAACAAGATGATTTGGACCAGTGCCAGAATATCCATGAATCTTTCAGAGTGTTCGTGTATAATATTCTGCACAGGTCGAGAAATTTGATACGGCCAAATGACAACTTTCTTCTGATGATGACTTTCAGTTCACCCCACTGAACGAGGCAGTTAGCAAGACTGTGACCAGCCTTCTCTAGTGGAACTCTGTAGTGATGGAAGATGGTAGATATCTTCTCCTCACCATAGCTGGCCAGTTCTTTAGCAGTAGGTGGTCATGTAGAGGGATCAAACACAAGCACTGAGTGGATAACATCATTACTCAATAATGTATCCTTAAAGCGGCCATCAAGGTGGTAATTGATGGTAGACAAAACTTGCACTGCCTCCTCCACTACTGCCTCTTCTCTTGCCCATCCCCTTGTCAGAGAGAGTGTTTTGTACCTTACTCCTTCATCATCTTCCTCCACCCCCCATCATTTTTGTCTTCACTTTTCCTCTGTCCTCACTTAGCTCCTCTATCTTCATCCTCACTGTTGTGACTTTTGTTGTCACCATCTCCAAAGTGACATCTCTTTTCTGGAAACTGGCACTTAGGGGTGCCAGTTAGGGGTGCATGTTTATGCAGTTCTGAGGAGGAACTGCATAAACATAACAAACTTTAATGACTTCAAAGTCTGTAGCAGACCTTTGGCCTTTGGCTTGCTGTCACCAATGCCAGTCTCTACCACCTGTTCAAGGTGTGTGATGACTGCAACATAGCTCCCTTCTACCACACTAAGTGGTATCTCTGTGTGGCCAAGCCACCTAGTGCCAACTGTACTTAGAGGCTTCAGAGCTGTGAGGTTCAGTGCATTCCCTGTTGCTTTCAGGCCAGAAAGGTTCAGTGGAGAATTCTTGTAAAACTTATACAATATCTGGAGTGTGTCCACTACATGTCTGAAGTACTGAACCTCGTTAAGAGTGTATTTGAACACCAATTCAAGCTTGTGACCTGAGCAATGAAGGCCCAGAACATGATTGCCGGAAGACATACTACTCAACCGAGTGACAACTCCTGAAACATGCCCAATCATTACATTTGCTCCATCGACACCTGCAGCGATTAACTTATCACACCAATCAGTCACATCGAGATCATTCTCCATAGCTTCAACAACAACACATGTGAGTGACTCAGCATCTGCCTTTTGCACAAGTTTTAATGCAACGAGTTTTGTTGTTGGTCTACCATCTTGAAGGATTTGAATGTACACAATCTCCTCTTGAACATTGGATGAATCCATAGAACTGTCACATAGGATGGAAAAGAACTTGGAAGAAGCCGCTGCAATCTTAAGATCAGCAAACATTGCTTCATGGATGTACATAACAAAAGCTCTTGCATTTTTTTCATTCAAATATGTGGCTCCAACACTGACACCATTGCATTTCTGCAACTGCACAAGGCCTTTGAAGTCTCTGAAGGGCCTTCCAGTCTTCGCCAAATAGAACGCTGAGCGGAATAATACTTGCATTTGCGAAATTTCCTGCTGTTCCATTCTTTGTATAGCTTGTTGTAAGGGCCTTTCCTACAGGTTGTAATAAAAAGAAGTGTCCAGTAAATATGCTATTTTTCCAGTTGTGCATCATATAATACTGTGCAAACAGTCTCTTAGGAAAGTCTATTAAAATGGGGGGATAATTATTTTCATGAAAAGAATCAAAATGTGCCAACAAATTAACCTAAAAAAATGCACCAAGGTACGCACAAAAAAAGACTGTCCCCCACTGAATCGTTAGCTGATAGCTGTCTCGCCCACGTGGGCGCAAAGTGACCTACTTTGCCTTGCGCAAGTTTAAAATTATTTTAAATCCAACATTGTTTTCATGTGGTAAAATGAAACCATACAAAGAAAATTATGTGGAGATATGATAATAGGGTTTATTTTCAAATGTATTTCGGAATCACCCGGCCCTTGTACGATTAAAAATTAATTTTGATGGGAAATAAATGGAATTTATTACGAACCTGACACGGTAGTTCTGAGATTCTCTTTCTTTTCTCGGCAGCCGTGTGTGTATCGGAGGCCTCATGAACCGTAACACTGGTGATTTTCATAGTTTTACAACTATCGACAAAGGAGGTTTTTCTCCCTGGTGCAAACTGTAAACAGATGTCACACACCTTCTTCTCACTGTCTTCGTCAACGATGTGATGAAGCCACGGCCGATTCTTGTGCCATTTTTCTTGAAAAGCATAGTTATAGACACGTTTGTGCTTGGATTTGGGAGGCTCGAGCTCCCCCGACGTCATTTCCTCGCGATCGGTGTCGGCGTCTGACTCCACCGCTGCCCCTTGTTGTTGTCCCTCAACGCTTGGAGTAGGAGCAACAGTTTCTGTGTCGTCATCTTCTTCTTGACTGGTTGACGCCTTGGCAAAATACTTGAATAGGGTATTTTGTCCAGTCCCTGCCATATTTACAAGTGACAAGTGCTCACAAAACTTTTCCAGAAAATTCGATACCGAGGCTCAGGAGTTCAGCCATAAGCGGGCATGCCCAGTCCAGGCACCACATCTGAGGGCTGTCCCCAGGGCTGCTGCCATGGTAACGGCACGTATAGCGGCACTTCCCATGCGGGTCGTGTACGTGCGTCCAAGTCTTGTAGTTCCCAACTTGCTGCTGTACAGCTAATAGGCAGGGAAAAAGCGGTGTCCCTACTGCAAAATTTCAGGTAGTGCACTGCGCTACCTGGGTTTAAAATTACATTGCGCCAAGCAAAATGTGGTTGTGCGGCACAACTGCGCAACCGGGTATTTCGCATGTTGTGATAGGAGTTAGATCTGGATAGTCATGTAGTGTAATTGAATGACTGAAGCTGAAAATAAAGCTGACACTTGGTGAATATCAACTGGTTGTTTTATTCCATTCTTATTCCATAAATATGTCACTAATATAGTTAAATATTAATTATAATAAGTTTTCAATCAAAAACAATCACAGCAACTTTTGGCAAAAAAACCTCATTAATATTACAAAAAAGAGTGACTTTCAGGGAGGCCTGCAAGTGCCAGGAAATGCACTAGAATGCATCTCAGAGCATGTAGAATCCATGAGCTTTTGGGGTCCTAGGGTGGCCCCTGAACCCCTGGCCATTATGACTGGTGCCACTACACTGATATTTTGATCTAGTTGAGGTGTTTGGGGTGTAGAACCTCTGTTGGAGGAATATGTCGTGCTCTTCGGAGTAGTTTGCCCAAGTTGGTCCCCACCTGACACTCAACTCTCACCTATGGCTCCTTGTAGTTGTTTGCATGCAACAGCAGCCACACCCCGGGCAACGGCTTCGACAACCCAGCAAAACCAGGTGAGGGTAGCTGAAGTGCCTGAAGCCTTCGGTGAGCTAGGGCTTGCCTACCTTTGCACGTAAAGACTGGATCCGGCAGACTCTGCAGATGAAACCTTCATGGTTCAATGTAGAGGAAGGCATTTACAGCAATGCACTGTGGAGTGCAGAGAGCAAAATGAGGCACAGAAGGACATCTTGGTCATCCGCTGCATCCATTTCCATCCTCCAGTCATCTTGACCTGGTCTTGCCACTGGAAATAGATGGCTTCGGATGAGAGAGTGAGGTTGACGTCGTGCAACTCTTCTTCACTTTAAACAAATTTATTGCGCAAGTCATCTGTCATTCTTCGTCATATCTCATACAACTCCAAGTCCTGTGATGACAGACGAGTGTCAAAGCGACAGGTGTGGGTACACTGGCAGTCGTACACTGACAGAAGCAGCAGTGGAGTCCAGCAGCCATCTGAGTGACTGAGCAGCCCTCTTTAGGAATGCACTGCTCACCTCCATGGCATGAAAAAGGGGCTGGAAAAGGTGTTCTAAACATCGCCTTCTCTATTTCACCCTAGCCAGCATACCGTGGCTGGTGGGGACCCTACATCAGCAGTCAAAACCCTAAGAAGAAGATAAAGATTGTTCCTCTCCCCATTGGTACATGGAACATGCACACCCTCGTGGACAGATATAATGGGAACAGACCCCAGAGAAGGACAGCTCTAGTTGCTAATAAACTCGCCAGGTACAATATTAACATTGCAGCCCTGAGTAAGACTCAGCTTGCAGGTGAAGGTGAACTCTGTGAAAGGGGTTCTGGCTACACCTTCTTTTAGAGTGGATGAGGGAATGTGAGGCTGGTGTTGGCTTTGCAGTGAAAGCATCACTTGTCAGCAGGCTAGCTGGAATTCCTAAGGCAGTAAACGACAGGCTTATGACCATGAAACTCCCACTTGCATCTGGTCAAAAGAACCTCACCATTGTCTCTGCCTATGCCCCAACTATGACCAACTTGGATGAAGTGCAGGCCAAGTTCTACGAGGACATTCACTCAGTCACTGCTGCTGTTCCAAAAGCAGACAAACTCATCATTCTTGGTGACTTTAATGCCAGAGTTGGCTCTGACAATGTCTCCTGGGATGGAGTGTTTGGAAAGTACGGCGTGGGCCAATGCAACAGCAATGGACTACTTCTGCTTCAGACCTGCACAGAGCATGAACTGTTGATCACCAACACAGTATTCAGCCTCCCCACCCATAACAGGATGTCATGGATGCACCCTTGATCAAAGCATTGGCACCTCATCGATTATGCATTAGTCAGGAAAAGTGACAGGCAGGAAGTGCAGGTGACAAAGACAATGTGCGGCATGGAGCTTTGCCTTGTAGTCTCAAAGCTCAACATCTGAATTCAACCCAAAATCTGCCCTCAAGGTCAGAAGGCTCCAAAACGGTTCAACATCGCCCAGCTGAAAGACACTACCATCAAACATACCTTTGTGGAGAGACTGGAAGAATGACTAGAATCTGCCTCTTTGAACAGCCAGAATGTGGAGACAGACTGGAAGACTCTCAGTGAGCTGATCTACAACACAGCTATAGAGACTCTGGGGTCGGTGTCCAAAATTCACAAGGACTGGTTTGATGAAAACTGTGATGAAATCAAGCAGCTCTTGAATGAGAAACGCCATCTCCATCAAGCCTACCTGAGCAACCCCACATCCACTGGAAAGAAAGATGCTTACAATGCCATTCACAGGACTGCTCAGCAAAAATTGTGCCAGATACAAGACAAGTGGCTGAGTAACAAAGATGACGAGATCCAGGGTTACGCTGACAGACACAACATGAAGAATTTTTATGATGCCTTGAAAGAGGTCTATGGTCCCACATCCTCAGGATCATCCCCCCTTCTCAGCGCAGATGGGAACACTTTGATTTATGACAAAGAGAAGATTCTTGAACACTTCAACAACGTCCTTAGTCGCCCTTCCTCTATCAATAATGAAGCCATAGATCGTCTCCCCCAAGTGCCCATCAATGAAGCACTGGATGACCCACCAACATTGCTTGAGACCCAGGAAGCAATTCATGTGCTCTCCAGTGGCAAAGCTCATGGCTCAGATTCCATTCCAGCTGAGGTTTATAAGGAAGGTGGTGCAGCGCTGACTAAGAAGCTCCATCAGCTGTTCCTACTCATGTGGCAACAGGACACAATTCCACAGGGGTTCAAAGATGCCTCCATCATACACCAGTACAAGCGGAAGGGAAACTGTCAAGTTTGTGATAATTACCGAGGCATTTCCTTGCTTATTACTGCAGGCAAGATACTTGCCAGGATCTTGCTAAGCTGTCTCATGTCCCACCTTGACCAAGGACTTCTGCCTGAAATCCAGTGTGGATTTCAGAAAAAGCGTGGAACCATTGACATGGTGTTTGCTGCTAGGCAGTTGTAAGAGAAATGCCAGGAACAGAATGTAGACCTGTTCTCCACCTATGTAGACCTGACAAAGGCTTTCGACACCTTGAGTAGAGAAGGTTTGTGGAAAATCGTGGCCAAGTATGGATGCCCACAGAAGTTCATTTCCCTGGTTCTCCAGTTTCATGATGGTATGCAGGCATGAGTCGTCTGCACCATTTCCAGTCTCCAACGGCATCAAACAGGGCTGCGTTCTGACACTGTTTAGCATCATGTTCTCCACCATGCTGACAGCTGCATTCAGAGATGGCAATGTTGGAATCAGCTTCAAGAACCGAATAGATGGCAAGCTGTTTAATCTCAGGAAGTTTCAAGCAAAATCCAAGGCCATGACTGACATCATCAGATACTTTCTGTTTGCTGATGATTGTGCCCTTAATGCTGGATCAAAAGCTTATATACAACTAATTGTCGACAAGTTCGCCAAAGCCTATGGTGACTTTGGGCTCACCATCAGCATAAAGAAAACTGAAGTTCTGCATCAGCCAGCCCCTGGGAAATCCTATGTAGAGCCCAATATCGCAGTCAATGGTTAGAGACTCTGCGTGGTTGACTGGTTCACCTATCTAGGCAGTACACTGTCGTGAAGCATAACCATTGATGTGGAAGTGAATGTTAGAATTGCAAGAACCAGTGCAACTTTCGGCAGACTACGCACTACTGTTTGGAACAGAAGAGGCATTCACCTGGAGACTAAGCTGAAGGTCTACAGGGCAGTAGTACTCCCTACACTGCTTTATGCTTGTGAATCCTGGACAGTGTACCAACGCCATGCCAAGAAGCTCAACCACTTCCACACAACGTGCCTCAGAAAGCTGCTGAACATCAAGTGGCAGGACAGGATTCCTGACACTGAGGTTCTCGTGCAAGCAGCCCTTCCCAGCACCTATACCATCTTGATGCAGTCCCAGCTACACTTGGTTGGTCATATTGCTCACATGCTAGACCATCGGCTGCCCAAAAGACTCTTCTATGGTGAGCTACAGCAAGGGAAGAGGTCACAAGGAGGTCAGAAAAATGCTTTAAAGATACTTTAAAAGCATCCCTTAAAGCTTTTGATATCAACCCTGACTCTTAGGAGGAAGTTGCTCTGGACTGACTCAAATGGCACACTGCTGTACACAAAGGCGCCAAGCTGTATGAAGCCAGCAGGACTGCTGCTGCAGAACAGAAGAGACAGGCCAGAAAATCATGGGTGAACACTCTCCCAGATGATGTCCCCCCATTGTCTGTCCACACTGTAAGTGCACTTTCCATGCACAAATAGGACTTTTCAGCCATCTGCGCACTCACAGATAGACTTAATCATCTTCAAATGTTTCCTTCCCTCCTCCCTTCTAAACAGGATGACAAGAATGGTCCTCCTCGAAATCGATGGACACATACAATTTTGGTCTAGTTCGAACCCTGCCTTATGGTGGTAACAGTAACTCTACTTCCTGACAGCACCTCATGGTGGACTATGATTGTGTATTATTTTCCTAGAGCAGCATGGCGCTTCTAAGACTTCTCAGATGAGTATGATCTTTCTTCATGCTAGCATTATTTGCAAGTGTCTCAAGCTCACAGATAACAGTTCATCACAACTTGGTTTGGTTTATTTGCTTTCATCCCAAAATCCATCTGAATGCAGTTAAAAGTGAGTCTGCATCATTGCTCTTTGTTGACTGTGTGAGTCAAGCATATCCACACATGTTGTATGTTATATTTGCTTCTCTTGGAATTATGCAAGGATTAATTTTTGCTGCTAAATTGTGCTTTTATTTTTAACACATTTAGGATGTCAAATTAATCATGTGTGTTAACACATTTATTTTGACATCCCTGCATTCCAATTATAATAATAATAGTGTAGAGGCAGAACTTAGTCATATTACACTTAAAGAGTTCCAGCTTTTCTTCTGAAAGCAAAATGTCAAAATGAATGGATATCAGCTGGGAGAAATTGCTTTGAAGGATCCAGAGTAATAATGATGGATGTATAATATTAGTTATGATAAATGTAACATCTTCAAGCTTGTCTTAGAACTTAGAACCACTGACTGAGTTATACTTATCATATAAGCCACTTTGTACTGCGTGTGTACAATTTCTCACTGTAGCCCATCTTCTAGCTTTGCACAGTTTGAGAGCCCCCCTCTTCACTCTTATAATGAAAGGGCTAAAAAAAACACAATCTTTAGAGCAATACCATAGAGGAACCATTTTTGGTTCTGTCAAGACTCTTTTGTTGTTGCCACAATAAGCTGAATCATTTTTCACCACATCATCATCATCATGGTGAGTCCTGTCGGGTAACTCCGAAAGCATGCCACATGCTGTTATCCAACATAATATAAATTCAGGTCAGAGCTTGGTGTCTCTGCTACTGGTAACAGTGTAACAGTACAGCCTGCTGCATGGACAGGTGGTCTGTGTCTAAACCGGCTCCCCCATTAGCTTGCTAGTGAGGAGGGTGGCATGTCACCAAGCAAGATGAAAAGCAAGACCTGTCAAAGGTTGGATGAGCTCCCTGCGAGCCAACAGCCATCATGAAAAACCTAGGGATGAGTAGGAGTGGCGACCCATATCTGACATTAGCTACAGAAAGCCAACAAATCCAAAATTTGATCACATGGTGCAGTGGCTTGCAGTGACCTCACAACTCTAAGGTCCCCCAGCAGAGTTTCATGTTGGTGTGGGTTTCTTCTGGGATCTCCAGTTTTATCCCACTTCCCAAAACATGCATGTATGGGGCATGTGCATGTATGCTAAAGTGCTACTTGGGGTGTGTGTGTGTGTGTGTGTGTGTGTGTGTGTGTGTGTGTGTGTGTGTGAGAGAGAGAGAGAGAGAGAGAGAGAGAGAGAAAGGTGCCCTGTGATGGACTGGCATGCTATCTGGGGAAAAATCTCCTGCCCCATCAAATCAATCAAAAGGTTGTTTGGGTAACAAACAAACAAAAAAAGTTTCTTCGAAGGCATTGTTTTAAAGAACCATTTATAGCATGTTTTTAAAATTGATCACACCATCCATCAATGGAAAGGACCACTTTATGAACAAATTTAATTTTATTTGTAGTTTATTCTTAGTACAGCTGTGAGACTGACATGGTGGTGGTGGTGGTGGTGTGTGTGGGGGGGGAGGGGAAGGGGTTGAATGACTCAGCTACAACTATATTGACCTTGTTGTTGGGTTTTTTAAAACACCTCAGTGACACTGTGGGGTTGAAAAGAGCTCACAACCAACAATTTCATGCTAAGTGTGATGCAGTTCTCAGAAACTCACACTGATGAAGGTTAGGGAATGTTTAGCACAGTGTTTCTCAACCACTGGGCTTGTGGGCTGCTAATATTGAAGCTAATTTTTACTCGTAGTCGGGCACAATTGCTGGGTTGCATCTGACGTCACAGCTGCCTCATTAAGCTACAGTCACACTACAGCTTGTGATGCTTTGTGATGGGTTATGGAATGAAAATGAAACATTTTGGTGGTGATGCATGGCGATATACAGGTGAGCTAAAAGTTGTGGTCACACAGCACGTGAACACTTGACTGTCAACATTCACGCACTTGTGTCTGGCGCAGCTTGAGCGGCTGCTCGTGCCCACAGAGCGTGTGGTGTGCATTCTTGGGACCTGCACTTAGATCCGTCTACCACCGTCTATCTTGTAGTGTTCTGATCCCCAGAGCTTTAACCCAGCCATATATAAAAAGGTGTACACCTCCATGATCTTCCAGGTTTTCATCTGTTTGTGTAGAATGATGTCTGCAGCAACAGGTATTCTGAAGTATCAGGGAACTTAATGGATGGATAATTTTCCAACTCATAGGAAAAATCCTTCTTTGTTAGCGTGTAAGGATTGATCCCATTGAATGGTTTCTATATCCACTTCTTTTGAGTGTACTTCTTGGTTTTAATAACTTGCTTGTTTGCTGTACACAACCATGGCAATAAGTTCTTGTATTAATCGATCAGACTCCACTTCTGGATCATTAATCCCTTTTGACTGAGAATGCCCTGCATGCATGGTTTTATGTTGGCTTCTGGCACAGCCATACAGTTTTAAATACAATACCTACAATTAAAAACAGTTTGTTTTTTCTTGCATTTATTTACTGTAAGTCTTGGGCTCCCATCTGTAGCATGGAATGCAACGTCACTCCCTTAATACACTTGACAATAGATTATTAGATTCTAATAGAATAGATGAGCCAAAAATAACTGGGGATCTTTTCTAATTGGCCCCAACTCATTTCAAGTATGAATAGGTGGGCCTCAAAGCAGAAAAGGTTGAGAACCCCTGGTTTAGCACACACTGTGCATTGAAAAAGTTGAAAAAAATCTCTAAATGTACACTTGCAGCACACTTTGTTCACCTTACAAGGTGAAGCTGTAATATAGGCATATCTAATTAAGTGGCTTTTATAAATGTCCCACTCTTCTAAAAGACCAATGCATCAGTGTTCCTTCCATTGGAAATATCACTTATAATTGAATGCACTAGATAAGTCATCAAGGTTCTGCACTATTGAGAAGAATATTATGAGTTGAAATCTCAAGAATGCTATAGAGCCACTTAACACCAACTCCTTAGCTCTGTGGATTGATTTGTCCTGGTCATTTTTGATAAAAGGGTTTGCCAATTGTATGCATTATAAATGTAATTATTATTGCTGGGTTGGAAGAATCATTGACAAATGAGATTGAAATGAGAAACTTTAAAAGATTGATGACATAAAAGGTGAAGACATTCAAGGCTGTTTGAGACATCAACCATAGTAGAGTGAGTTACAAAAGAGATGGACCTTGCAATTTTATTTTATTTATATTTGCAGAAGTCAAGCAATTATAAGTGACTCGTGATGTGATTTTTCAGGGAAGTGCTGAGGTTCACTGAACAGTTAACTATTAAAATAAGGTAGTTTAGTTTTTTTTTTCTGCAACTTTGATCAAAAAGAGCCCTTTAGGAAATGAGGAAGTACAGTAGATGTTGGTTATAAGTATTCATTATGGATACAGATAGCACTTTCCTCCAGGTGTGTTAAGCAGTTGGCTTGTTTCACGTGTCTTGGAGGTAGCATGTGTTAAAATTCACCCTCCCCAGTAGGTAGCTGTCATGTGATGGGGAGAGCTGGCTGGCTGACTGGCTGGCTTGGGGGTGGGGTGTATTTTTTTTGGATATTCACAGTGACTTCCTGTATGACTATATGACTTTCTACTTAAACTGTGACTGCATATGGTTAAGTCACACAAGTAATTTGGATTCTCTTAATTTTCTGCCTCCAAGCTACAACAAAGGCAAACAACCACCTCATCACCAGTTTCATCTTCAATACTGATAAAAATAAATTTCATGGAGAGGGGGAGCAAGGCTAGCCACCTCACAGCTGGGTGCCTTGTTTGCGCTTGAGTTCAGATTAATGTCTGTGTGGAGTTTCACACAATCTTACTGTATCTGTTTCCTCAATGTTCTCATGTTTCCTCCTACCTCCCAAAAACATGCCAGTAGGTGGATTGGTGCTTCTAAAGGCATACATGTGTGAATGTGTGTTCGCTACGTTTGCCACTTTTCCACTACAAACGCGGCTGAGTCGGGTTGAGCCGTGCCGTGCTGAGTCGAGCTGAGTGGAGCTGTTGGAGTTGCATTTCGACTACAACCGCGCTGAACCGTACTGGCTGGAAGTGGGTGGACACATTGGGTGGAGTTAGCGAAAGTGGGTGGATGTCACGTGATGTCGTTAAGCAGCGCAAACAGTGACATCAGTGACCTTTTAAGCGGTAGTCTCACGACCCGGATAGTAAACAATAAACATGGAGGACATGGAGTCGTTAGTGTTGCTGGTCTTGGTGCTGTGGCTTGTTGTCACCGACAACGCCAACAGATACTGGCAAGAGCGTATAGATGAGGCGAGGCGCATAAGGCTTCATAATTCTTGTAATTCGTAATTCTTCTCCTTCCGGGTTTACGGTGTTTACAGATCCCAGCGTGCTCGCGGGGCGTGTGTGGGCATGTGAGGACACTCCTCCTCACCAATCAGTGCACAGGGGAGTGTCTGCTCACGCCCCCAGCCTCACTCGGCATGGTTTGGCTCGCTTCAGCCCCACTCCAAAACGGTGCGAGTTTTAGGGGCTAAGCAGGGCTGAAGCGAGCTGAGTCGTGCTGTTTTTTGGTAGTCGAAATGCGAGCCGTGTCGGGCTGAAGTGAGCTGAAGTGAGCTGAAAAAGGGTAGTGGAAAAGGGCCATTTGTGATGGACTAAACTTTTGCTCTGAATATGGCACAACTCTTTGTTCCAAATCAACACAAATAGCCTTCATATTTCAGGTATGGAAAGAGAAAGTAATCACATTGGAATACTGATTCAAAGGCAACTTGCTCATGACCTTTTGAAAAGCTATAAGAGAAATACAATCTACCTTGCAACTGCTTTTTTTCATTGTCTCCAACTGAAAAAGTTATTACAGGAAAAAAAATCAATATCCACAATTTTCAGTGTCATCCTTCACATTTCATGAGACACTCAATCAACTCAAAGAAAAATATCACAATATATTAATGCTTCTTATAAAGTATGCACTTTTATAGTACATTCTTCTCATGAGGAAAAATGGATATCTGATTTTAACCTGTAACATACAGTAACTTAACTGGCAAAACACATTCTCTGTGCTCCAACACCGAAGACTCAATTAATACAATACAAGATTTTACAAGGAGCACATATAACCACCCATATGGGTATTAGAAATTATAATACATCAAAACACTATCTACATTCCATAAATTATTTTCATGACCTCTGGTCATATCCATACATGCAGTCAGCTCCAGCATCCCACACGGCTGCTGCAGTGCATGCGCTGTGATCATCACTTCAAATACCCTGATATTTGTACTAATACTGTAGCACTGACAATAGATTAAAAAAAGATAATAAATTACAAAGGTAAAGCTAAAGTATCCTCACTGCACTACTTTTAACCTTTTAAAAGACCACCCAGGATTTGAAATACGTACATCAGTTCTAAGAAAGAGAATCAAATGATATGTAGATTGTTCCTTTCTCTTGATATACCTAGGAGCTGATTCCTCTTAATCACATTCAACTTAGAAATAACATATTCCAATGTCTCCTATAATACACACTATAGAATATTATTACGCAACCTTCTGTTAAATTTTGCCCTGTCTCTGTTTCCTTACCCCATATTGTCTTGTAATATTATACAGTGTCTTGCAAAAGTATTCATCTCCCTTGGTGTTTGTCCTGTTTTGTCGCATTACAAGCTGGAATTAAAATGGATTTTCTGGGGGTTAGCACCATTTGATTCACACAACATGCCTACCACTTTAAAGGTGCAAATTGTTGTTTTATTGTGACACAAACAATAATTAAGATGAAAAAACAGAAATCTGGAGTGTGCATATGTATTCACCCCCTTTCGTATGAAACCCCTAAATAAGAGCTGGTCCAACCAATTCACTTCATAAGTCTCATAATTAGTTGATCAAGATCCACCTGTGTGCAATCAAAGTGTCACATGATCTGTCACATGATGTCTGTATAACTCAACCTGTTCTGGAAGGACCCTGACTCTGCAATACTACTAAGAAAGCAACATGAGAACCAAGAAGCACTCCAAACAGGTCAGAGACAAAGTTGTGGAGAAGTATGAATCAGGGTTGGATTATAAAAAATATCCCAAACTTTGAATATCCCAGGGAGCATCATTAAATCCATTATAGCAACATGGAAAGAATATGTCACCACTGACAAGAGAAGGCTGCTCACCAAAACTCACAGACTGGGCAAGGAGGACATTAATCAGAGATTCAACAAAGACACCAAAGATAATACCGAAGGAGCTGCAAAGATCCACAGCAGAGATGGGAGTATCTGTCCATAGGACCACTTTAAGCCGTACACTCCACAGAGCGGAGCTTTATGGAAGTGTGGCCAGAAAAAAAGTCATTGCTTAAGAAAACACATTTGGCATTTGCCCAACAGCATGTGGCAGACTTCCCAAACACATGGAAGAAGATTCTCTGGTCAAATAAGACTAAAATTGATCTTTTTGGCCATCATGGGAAATGTCATGTGTGGTACACACCCAACACCCTGAGAACACCATTCCTACAGTGAAGCATGGTGGTGGCAGCATCATGTTATGGGGATATTTTTCATCTGCAGGGACAGGAAAGCTGGTCAGGACTGAAGGAAAGATGGATGGCACTAAATACAGGGCAATTCTGGAGGAAAACCTGTTTGAGTCAGCCAGAGGTTTGAGACTGGAATGAAGGGTCATGTTCCAGCAGGATAATGATCCTAAACATACTGCTAAAGCTACACTGGAGTGGTTTAAAGGGAAACATTTAAATGTCTTGGAATGACCTAATCAAAGCTCAGACCTCAATCCAATTGAGAATCTGTGGCATAACTTGAAGATTGCTGTACACCAATGCAACCCATCTAACATGAAGGAGTTGGAGCAGTTTTGCCTTGAGAAATGGGCAAAAATCCTAGTGGCTAGATGTGCTAAGCTAATAGAGACATACCCCAAGAGATTTGCAGCTATAATTGCAGCAAAAGGTGGCTCTACAAAGTATTGACTTTGGGGGGTGAATACTGTACCTATGCACACTCCAGATTTCTGTTTTTTTTCATCTTAATTATTGTTTGTGTCACAATAAAACAACTGTTTTCACCTTTAAAGTTGTAGGTGTGTTGTGTAAATCAAATGGTGCTAACCCCCCAAAAATCCATTTTAATTCCAGTTTGTAATGCGACAAAACAGGACAAACACAAAGGGGATGAATACTTCTGCAAGACACTATGCTTTTTTGTTGTGTACCACTGAAGATGATACTTCACGTAATATTTTATTTAACAGTGGTAGTAGCTCACCAAGCAATATAGTTAAATAAGGAATGTGTAAAACACTCTGAATACTGGGGTGTGATGAATCACTATTACCATGCCAGTTTTAATTTTCCTATAACAGCACATGCAAAGTATTTTATTCCTCCTATATCACTGAGACCTGCCAATTTTTTGTGACATGGGGTGGCACAGTGGTGGAGTGGTGAGCACTGTTTCCCCACAGCAAAAAGGTTTTGGGTTCGAAGCTTGCAACCTTTCTGTGTGTAGTTTGCATTTGTCCCCGCACCTGCATGGGTTTCTTTTGGGTGTTATGATATTCTACCACAGTCCAAAGACATGCAGATTCAGTTAACTGGCTACTAAGTTGCTCATTTGTGTGAATGGCTGTCTGCCTCCCAGTGATAGATTGACAACCTGCCCAGGGTGTACCCTGCCTCTCACCCAAAGTCATTTTGGATTGGCTCCAGGCTCTCCTGTGACCCTGACAGATAAGTGGTATAGCTAATGGATGGCTGGATAAATAAGTGTGTCATATTTTTTTTGGTATCTTTTAGGAACATCAGCAAAACAAGGTAGTTCCAAGGTAGTTCCAAAACAAGGTGGTTTCACTTATGTTATAGCAGCTTCCATTCCTATCAAGTGACTGGGTACTTCCCCAGAAAAAAATTTTCTAACCAAGGTGTACAGTTCCCATGGTCATTCGCATCCAAGAAGAGGCCCATAGCCTTTAGCATGCGGCTGCTCAACCCAGTGCTATTTGCCCTGCTGTTCTACTCCTGACCCTGCTGGCATTTACCCTGATCCCAGTGAGAGCTCCCCCTGCCATTTAGAACCATTCTAATGACTGTGGTATTTACGGGCTGGAGCAGGACATCGTAATTGCTGCAAGTTGTTTATTGTGTTAGGAGGATAAGAGCGTGGCTTTGGTGCCATGTGATGTCATGCCCTGTGCCATGAGGGAAGAAAATGATTTGTCAGGGATATTGGCACAGTGCTCAGCTGAAAATCACTCCCCAGCATCTCTCACTACCAAGTGATGGACAGCTCCGTCAGCATCCCAAGAGGGCCCTTGATGAATGTGAATTGGGTTAATGAGGCTTAACAGATGAAAACGATTTTGGGATGAATATTTCATTCACATATCAGCCGATTTAGCTGGCTCATTCGTCACAATCCATAGCATGCCTTTGTCTGGACGTATGCACGTACGTGTGTGTGTGTGTGTGTGTGTGTGTGTGTGTGTGTGTGAAACTCAAAGCAAAAGAGAGAAATGAAAATTGTAGAGAAGAAAGAAATAGGGGAACAAGAAAGCTAAAAAATTGCAGAAAAGGAGAAGAATTGAACACCAAATTGCATGAAAAATGCTGTTTCACCTCTGACAACTTGTTCAGCTTCACTTAGACCATAGAGCACCAGCACCTAAACTGCTCTCTCATGCGTCCCCAAATTTTGAAAGAGTCCCTGCCATCAGTGTAGATGAGTCAGAAAGGCATCTCAGTGATTACAGTAATATGCACCTTAGTGTGCAATCAACAATAAAGACACTCCCTGAGATCGATAGAGCCCTTCTTTTAAAAATGAAATGTATTGATCCCTACTGCTTCCAACAGCCCTGCAGATTGAGCTTAAACAAATTTCTCTCGGGTTTCCTGTACTCACTGGGCATGCCTTAGTACTGAAAATGCAAAGACGTATGCTTCTCATGCTAATTTACCTTGTAGGAACAAACTTGTGAGACTGCAAGTCATGAAAACTCCTGCAATAATGAAGTTTCCAATATTTTGTGTACACACATTTAATGTAATAATTTTTCAGTACAGCTGATCACAAATTTACCACATACCTTTGTTCATTAGAATAATAACATAGAAGTTTTGTCAGAAGGAAGCTAGATTTAGCTAAGTTAGCTATCCATCATCTGTAGCCACTTATCCTGTTCTACAGGGTCGCAGGCAAGCTGGAGCCTATCCTAGCTGACTATTGAGGTATTTCACTCACGTGACCAAGTCACGTGATGCCGCCATTTTGGACGGCACGCTTAAGTCCTTCAGTGCAAGGCGGTATGAGATGGTGGAGACCTTTGCGCGTTTTAACAAGAAAGTAAGCTGTGATGCGTGTTAAATTGGATCTGTCTTTTATCATAAACACTACCCAGCCTTGGTATAGAGCCAAGGTTGTCGACAGAAGTCAACAATTTGATGAAGGATGACCCCAGCAGTTTGAAACGGTACAAGGTAGGCTATGTTCACAACACTTTCTTGTTACTCGGGGGATCCGAGATCCCCTGAAACAGACATGAGATCCTTTGAAAACATGATTTGGGAAATGTTGGGGGGGTCTCTAAAATATTGGCAAAATGATGTTTATTGACATAGCAATCGTGCGTAACGGGAAGCATTTGCATATCCGAAGTGTTGTGTTTACTTGACAACGACTGCTGCTGCCAGGTTGGTTGTTGAGTAGCCTGACTGTTTTTTTTCTTGCGTGTGGTATCACTGTTGACGCGAGGTTGTTTTTTTAACATGCCAATGTGGACACGATTTCCCCTGATGAGTTATGACTTCAGACGCAATGCGTGTGTGGAGTCCGCATGATGTGTGTAAGATAGGCTTCTCATGTGTTTGGAGATCCGTGCTCTTTTTCTTTTCTTTTTTCTTTTTTTTCTCTTTCTTTCTTTCTTTTTACGTAATTTCCCTGTTTATTTCTGTCCCGTTTCTTTCTAGCCTCTGTTATTACGTTTTATGTCTGTCACTTTATCTACTTGTTTTGTAATGACTTGATACTTTCAATATAAAAAAAAAAAGATCTGCGCTCTGAGACAAGCGCAAGTTGGCTCCCAATCCTGTCTCTTCATAGCTGCAATCCATTTGGCCCTCTTGTCTGGGTCAGTAGGAAACCGGTAAAAGGAGCGTCCTGCACGCTGTCCCTGTCTGTTGTGGCAGCCCACAGCACAACAAGCAAACACCATAGTTATTTATAGACCGCTTACTGACAAATTAATCTATTCTAGGTGTCTGTAACACGTTTTTTTTCAAGCTGGTTCTCCCTCTCTGTCTGCAGCGTTAGTATGTAGCTTGCCGTCCAAAATAGCAGACACCGGGGCGTCACGTGACCCTGTGACGTCAGGTGAAATACCTCAATAGGCGAGAGGCGGGGTACACCCTGGACAAGTCGCCAGGTTATCGCAGGGCTGACACAGAAACAAACAACCATTCACACCTACAGTCAATTTAGAGCCAACAATTAACCTAACCTGCATGTCTTCGGACTGTGGGGGAAACCGGAGCACCCAGAGGGGACCCACACAGACATGGGGAGAACATGCAAACTCCACACAGAAAGGCCCTCACCAGCTGCTGGGCTCAAACTCAGGACCTTCTTGCTGTGAGACGACAGTGCTAACCACTACACCACCGTGTCACCCCAGCAAATAGTAGTAGTAGTTTTTTTTTTTAAGATTAAGGTCCTTTTAGTTTAAAACTGACACAGAAGGATATTTCGACCGATCTAACTTAGTTGATGGAGCCTTTACCTGAGAAGACAAAACAAACTTCCATATTAGTAGCTGCTTGTACCAAATAAGCAAATATTCACCATGTTTTATCAATGTCTATGCATGTTCTTTCTGAGCAAGGACCAGCATTAGTTTATTAGCTAGCATATACTTAGTAAAATTGATGCCATTGTCTGACAAACTGATGAATTTAAAGTCAACTAAAAGGTTTTATTTTCTGTACGGAGGATATGTAGCATCTTAATCGGAGATATCGCTTATCTCAAGGTGTAAATATTTTTATTTAGTATAAATAGGTGGTTATAGGAAATCGCACACGCTGATTGGTTGAGAGATTTGGATTATTTCTTAGTAATCACTTTGAGCAGCTCAGCAAAATGGCGGCCAAGCGCTTCATCACCGTAAGTGAGGAAGAATAAAAAATTACGAAAGAAAATCTTGTTCCTAAAAGTAATAAAGATGCTACAAAGTTTGGTCTAAAACTATTCAAAGGTAAGGTGAAATTGTGATTTATTTTATCTATTTCAAAACAAAGTATTTTATGTGACTCAACATAGATAAAGTGACACAAGCCTGCATGCATGCCACAAGTCTATGCACATTACATTTGCATGCCACTTTTGAAGCTTGAAATGAATAATTTTTTTAAAACATGATTTTTTTTATAATCACCATTGTATTTATACTAAAACAATTATCTGCCTCAGGCTCAGTGAATATCGGCGAATAATAACCTCGACTTTGTCTTGGTTACTATTCACCAATATTCACCTCGCCTTCGGCAAATAATTGTTAAATAACCAACAATTAAAGTATCCATAAGCATAGCAGGTGGCTTTTCTTCACAGGACATCCATCCATCCATCCATTATCTATACCACTTATCCTACTAAGGGTTGTGGGTGAGCTGGAGCCAGTCCAAGCGGACATTGGGCGAGAGGTGAGGTACACCCTGGACAGATTGCCAATCTATCGCAGGGCTAACACAGAGACACAGACAGCTATTCACACTCACATTAACCCCTATGGGCAATTTAGAGTAGCCACTTCACCTAATCTGCATTTCTTTGGACTGTGGGAGGAAACTGGAGCGCTCAGAGGAAATCCATGCAGGCATAGGAAGAACATAGGAAGAACATGCAAACTCCAAAACAGAAAGGCCCTAGTTGACCAGCAGATTTGAACCTAGAACCTGCTTGCTGTGAGGTGACAGTGCTAACCACTGCACTACCAAGGACAGAAATCACCAAAAACCTTGGTATTATTTAATTAATTCAACTCAAAAATGCAAATTGCTTGTATCCCACACAAACATGACAATTTAATGACGTTAGTTTAGTATCTTGTGGCATTATGTTGCACAGAATTAACTGAAGGAGCATGAATAAAAAAATAAATAAAAGTATTGGAATTGGAATGGGAAGGCCAATTCTTTTGTTTTTGCTGTACACTGAAAACATTTAGGATTTTTTTTTTGATTGAATTATTTATTTCAAATATGAAAAGCGAAATAATAAAAAGAAAAAGAAAATAAACATTTAAACATAATACATAGAAAAACATATTCGAAAAGGAGTGAGAAGCATAACTTATAAACTCTCACCCCTTCCCCTTAAATAATGAATAACAATAACAAGCTTCCTTGTTACCTTGTTATCAAATGCTCATGCCTGATACTTATAGATAAATAAAATGTATTTCTGACTTTGTATTTAGAAAAAACTAAATGTAATTTACATATATCCATCCATCCATCCATCCATCCATACATACATACATACATACACAGTGGTGCTTGAAAGTTTGTGAACCCTTTAGAATTTTCTATATTTCTGTATAAATATGACCTAAAACATCATCAGATTTTCACACAAGTCCTAAAAGTAGATAAAGAGAACCCAGTTAAACAAATGAGATGAAAATATTATACTTGGTCATTTATTGAGGAAAATGATCCAATATTACATATCTGTGAGTGGCAAAAGTATGTGAACCTCTAGGATTAGCAGTTAATTTGAAGGTGAAATTAGAGTCAGGTGTTTTCAATCAATGGGATGACAATCAGGTGTGAGTGGGCACTCTGTTTTATTTAAAGAACAGGGATCTATCAAAGTCTGATCTTCACAACACATGTTTGTGGAAGTGTATCATGGCACGGACAAAGGAGATTTCTGAGGACCTCAGAAAAAGCGTTGTTGATGCTCATCAGGCTGGAAAAGGTTACAAAACCATCTCTAAAGAGTTTGGACTCCACCAATCCACAGTCAGACAGATTGTGTACAAATGGAGGAAATTCAAGACCATTGTTACCCTCCCCAGGAGTGGTCGACCAACAAAGATCACTCCAAGAGCAAGGCATGTAATAGTCGGCGAGGTCACAAAGGACCCCAGGGTAACTTCTAAGCAACTGAAGGCCTCTCTCACATTGGCTAATGTTAATGTTCATGAGTCCACCATCAGGAGAACACTGAACAACAATGTTGTGCATGGCAGGGTTGCAAGGAGAAAGCCACTGCTCTCCAAAAAGAACATTGCTGCTCGTCTGCAGATTGCTAAAGATCACGTGGACAAGCCAGAAGGCTTTTGGAAAAATGTTTTGTAAATGGATGAGACCAAAATAAACTTTTTGGTTTAAATGAGAAGCGTCATGTTTGGAGAAAGGAAAACACTGCATTCCAGCATAAGAACCTTATCCCATCTGTGAAACATGGTGGTGGTAGTGTCATGGTTTGGGCGTGTTTTGCTGCATCTGGGCCAGGACAGCTTGCCATCATTGATGGAACAATGAATTCTGAATTATACCAGTGAATTCTAAAGGAAAATGTCAGGACATCTGTCCATGAACTGAATCTCAAGAGAAGGTGGGTCATGCAGCAAGACAACAACCCTAAGCACACAAGTCGTTCTACCAAAGAATGGTTAAAGAAGAATAAAGTTAATGTTTTGGAATGGCCAAGTCAAAGTCCTGACCTTAATCCAATGGAAATGTTGTGGAAGGACCTGAAGCGAGTAGTTCATGTGAAGAAACCCACCAACATCCCAGAGTTGAAGCTGTTCTGTACGGAGGAATGGGCTAAAATTCCTCCAAGCTGGTGTGCAGGACTGATCAACAGTTACCGCAAACGTTTAGTTGCAGTTATTGCTGCACAAGGGGGTCACACCAGATACTGAAAGCAAAGGTTCACATACTTTTGCCACTCACAGATATGTAATATTGGATAATTTTCCTCAATAAATAAATGACCAAGTATAATATTTTTGTCTCATTTGTTTAACTGGCTTCTCTTTATCTACTTTTAGGACTTGTGTGAAAATCTGATGATGTTTTAGGTCATATTTATGCAGAAATATAGAAATTTCTAAAGGGTTCACAAACTTTCAAGCACCACTGTATGATCTAAAATATGTATTAGTAACACCTACAAATATTAAAATACATAATTTTACATACACCCTAAACCTCATTTCCATAGCGAGGTCCAGTTTGAACTTCAGTTTTGAACTTAAGTCCAATGTGCATGCATATTTATTACATTTTTTTATGTGTTTAAGTTGTAATTATTATACACCGATCAGCCATAGCATTAAAACCACTGACAGGTGAAGTTACATTGCAATGGCACCTGTCAAGGGGTGGGATACATTCAGCAGCAAGAGAACAGTCAGTTCTTGAAGTCGATGTGTTGGAAGCAGGAAATATGGGCATGTGTAAGGATCTGAGTGACTTTGACAAGGGTCAAATTGTGATGGCTAGATGACTGGGTCTGAGCATCTCCACAAAGGCACATCTTGTGGGGTATTACCGGTATGCAGTACTTAGTACCTACCAAAAGTGGTCAAAGAAAAGACAACCTGGTATACCAGCGACAGGGTCATGGGTGTCAAAAGGTTCATTGATTCATATGGGGCACAAAGGCTAGCCCATATGGTCCAATCCCACAGAAGAGCTACTGTTGCACAAACTGCTGAAAAAGTTAATGCTGGCGAAAACAGAAAGGTGTCAGCATTAACTTTTTCAATAGTTTGCAGCCTAATATATCACACTCATTGACAGGTGCCATTGTAATGAGATAATCAATGTTATTCACTTCACCTGTCAGTGGGTTTAATGTTGTGTCAAATCAGTGTATATTGTGCAAATAATTAAATATTTAATTATTAATATACACTACTAAACCACATTGTTAATAAGAATTAGGCTGAGAAGGGGCTTACACTAAATTGACAATGAACTGATTTCAATGTTAGGAAACAAACTGTGTGTGTGTGTGTGTGTGTGTGAGAGAGAGAGAGAGATGCACACTGTTTCACTGTTTCATTTGTGATAAGCTATCAACAGCTTACAAGCACTCAGCCCCTCATATATAACAGCTGTAAGCTATAAAATCACAACATACACCTCGTGGGTTGTCCAGTAATCTGCCAATATGAGGTTTAAAATACAGTACCAGTCAAAAGTTTGGACACACTTACTCATTACTATGAAAATGTAAATGTGTCCAAACTTTTTGTTAGGACTGGGACTGTTTTGGCCTCTAGAGGCCGCTGTTATTTCCTTTTCTGGTCATGTTTGTTTTGGCCTCTAGAGGTCACCACTGTGTTCTGTGTTTTGTTTTTGTCTTATTGCCTGCTTCCTGCCCCGCCTTGTCCTTAATTAGTTTGTGTATTTATACCCCTGAGTTCAGTCCTCTTGTCACGGAGTCTTTGTGCTGTTATGTTTAGCTCCAGTTATCTCTGTTCCATGTTCCTTGCCTTTGTCTTTTTGGTTTTGCACATTGCTTTTCTTTTTGGACTTGGTATTTGCTGTTTTTTGGATCTTCTGAGCGTTGGTATTTTTGCCTTTTCTTTTCTGTTTTTTTTGGCTTTTTTTATTTGACTCTGAACTTTTGGATATTTTATTTTTCCCTTCATCTTCTGAGCGTTTTTTGGATTATATTTTTTGGGACTGTAAATATTGTAAATAAACTTTTTGATACTTTTCTACTCCCATCTCACGCCTCTGCACTTGAGTCATTCCCCTGGTGGCCTAGTGGGGGTTTGCTGGATTATCACACCAGCGAACCAGGTTCGCATCCCAGCAAAACCCTAACACTTTTGACTAGTACTGTATCTTAGAAATGGTTATCTTGTTCTTGATTGTGTCTTTAGCTACTACTTTTACCATAAAAAGTGCTAACAGCTCAACAAAGAATGGAGAGGATATGAATAACAAGTGGAAGCATGTGAGAATGTGACTCATTTTCACAGTTGACTGAGATGATGCTGAACATACGGTACCACCAAGAGCATGGACAAAGTGTTACATTAGTTATCTGTTTAACATAAATTTTTTTTTTTTTTACAATACATGTCATGTCATTTATATCAATCTATGGTGGGTTTCCCAAAGCCTCTTAATGCTAAGAGCCTCTTAACTAGGAGAGAGAGTGTTCATTGTGCTGCTCGTTCTACCATTTAATGATGATCTTTGTGCTATGATGCTTTTAGGAAACTCGGCATTGATCAGTTGAATAAATGATGAAGTTAATGCACTCATTAGCAAGCTCCGAAGATACTAGGATCCACTAGAGAGTTAGCTAGTCATAGCAAACAGGAGGATGCTAATATTACTCTTAATCTTTTTTGTTTTGATATTTCTTACATGATTATGATTGTCACTGTCATCCAAACCTGTTGGATCATCATTATTGGTGCACATAAATACTGTCTCCTCCAATGAGAACAGGCATTGGTGCTTCCAATAACTAGCCATAACTCCTAGAGACACTGTAACTTCCTAGCCAGTCAGTCAGTGGCGAAATGAAACTAACTTGCAAAATAAAAGTATGGTCATGTATCCACAAGCACTGTATTGTTTCATGAAATAAGGTTACACTTGAGCGGCACGGTGGTGTAGTGGTTAGCGCTGTCACCTCACAGCAAGAAGGTCCGGGTTCGAGCCCTGTGGCTGGTGAGGGCCTTTCTGTGTGGAGTTTGCATGTTGTCCACATGGGTTTCCTCCGGGTGCTCCGGTTGACCCCACAGTCCAAAGACATGCAGGTTAGGTTAACTGGTGACTCTAAATTGACCGTAGGTGTGAATGGTTGTCTGTGTCTATGTGTCAGCCCTGTGATGACCTGGCGACTTGTCCAGGGTGTACCCTGCCTTTCGCCCGTAGTCAGCTGGGATAGGCTCCAGCTTGCCTGTGACCCTGTAGAACAGGATAAAGCGGCTAGAGATAATGAGATGAGATGAAGGTTACACTTTTGCAGATATGTCTTCGTGGCCATCCACGGCTGCTACAGGACAATTCTATGAGGCTATCAGAGGTTGCTATGAGATACAGAGGATTATTAAACAATTGGTTTAAGCCCTGTGTTTCACCTGTGAAGACTGCATTTGTTATTAAAAAGGATAAGCCAATATGAAGACTGGAGAGCTGTCTATGGGAGAAAAGGAAGCCATTTTGAAGATGAGAAAAAGAGAGAAACTTGATCAGAGCCATTGCAAAAGCATTGGCCATAGCCAAAACAACAAGTTGGAATGTCCACTGGAAGAAACTACTGGGGTATTAACAACCAGACATCAAAAAAGACAGCCGAGGAGGGAAAAAACAGCAGTTGATGACACACATTGTGAGATATGTGTAGTGAAAATGGAAACAAGCTGGAAACACAGACACTGACCCAGGGATTCAGGTGCAAGAAAGTGCTCTTTTATTTTATAAAGGTTGGGGAATGAGGGGTTGTGGTTGTGAGGTTGCACAGTGCAGGCGTGAAGGGGTGAGCTGGTTGGGTAGGCATCATAAGAAGGCCATGGATAGCCCCAGAGGGATCTGTGATAGTTTTCAGACCTTGGCAGAAGCAGACGGGAATTCCCTGGGTATTCAGTGCAGTGAAGCCTGTGACGTCTCTCTGATGGCAAAGAGGATGTAGGAGAAGAGGAGGTCCCAGTGTTGACCTTCATTGTTGATGGTTCACTACAGTAGCCTCTTCAGGGTCTGGTTAAAATATTTGACAAGCCCATATGTCTGACGGTGGTATATGAAGGTCTGTACCTGCTTCACCTACAATAACCAGCATACATCCTTCGTTAATTGAGACATAAAAAGCGTACCTTGGTATATAAGCAGGTCTTTCAGCAGACTGACTTTGAAGAACAGCAGAACCAGCTCCCTGGCAATATTCTAGGATATCGCCTTCCACAGGGGGACTGCCTCAGGTTAATGTGTGGCATAGCCAACAATGAGCAAGATGAATTCGTGCTCCCTTGTGGACTTTGGGAGGGTACCCATGAAATCAATAACCACTCTCTTAATCAGGACCACTATGATATGTAGGGGGATGGGGGGATTGTGGAGCAGTATGTTGGCACTGAGAACAGCACTGGTGATAGTTTTTAACCTCCGTTTCCATACTGGGCCAATGGAACCTGTCACAGAGCTTCAAAAGAGTGTTATGGGTGGCCAGGTGGCTCCTAAGAGGGTGGGTGTGTGCGAGATGTATCACATTATCAACCTTTGAATGGGGGACCATGAGGAGGTCAGTAGGCTGGCTGCATCACTCAACGTGGTTGTACAGGATGCCCTTGTGAATCAGGAAGTAGGCAATGGGAAGTGCCTGTCCAGCACGTTAGTCTTCACCTTCAACCAGATGTACCTGTCCCCAACAATGTTGAGCCTGTCATCCTCCTTCTTCACCTAGCTGAATTTCCCCTCTCTGGTCACCTGTGTATACACATTGGTGAATGGGTTAACCAGGGTACTCAACTCACCTGCTGCTGTGTCTTCTGTGGGCTTCTGTTAATCTCCAACTAAGCAAAGGGTTCAGGGCTGGATGGATCTTTTCCTCCTGGGGGCGTTTAGCATGGGCGGATCTACCGGGGTGGCATAGGGTGGCAAATGCCACCCTAAAAGAAAGCCTTGCCACCCCTGCTGCCACCCCAGTTGGCAGAGACGAATTCAAAGAAAAATTACGGCCAATTTGACATTTACGTGCGTGAATTTCCAATGTCCGACTGCGGCGAATGCAGCACGAGATAACGCCAGAGAACGTTGTTTTGGAAAATTGAGAGGCGCGAAGCGAGGGAGCCAGGAGTCGCGAGGAAAGGAGACACGGGAGGAAAGAGGTAAAAGCTGATTAACTATCTATCAAGAAATGAAATTATAATGAATGAACAGTGCTAGCATAGTTGCGATGCTGATTTTGAGAGGATAAAAATCAGGTTGGAGAACGTTATTTAGCTAACTATACATGTAATGTGAAGCGTTTTGCTGAGCAACATGGAAATCGCCGTATTCAGCTGTTGTAGGCATGACAAGTTCATATTATGCTCACTGGTGAGCCTTTACAAAGCGTGAGAAAAAAAAACTATAAAATGTGACACTGGTGTAAATGGTTTAAATCATGCTGAACTTGAAGCAGTGTTGTTATGGTTGTTCTTTTTTAGTGTCTGTTCTTTTGCATATACAGTATAAAACTGTCCAGAAACAGTATAGACCTCATCTGAGAATGTGTGTTCTTCGTGAACAATAAAAGCATGAGATTAAGTTTGTCTGTATGAGTTTGTAAATGGCAGCCCGTGCCCTTTTGTAGTGTGTACATACTATTTGTCATCAAACTGTGATAACTGTGATTAAATTCAGTATACAGTTAGGTCCATAAATATTTGGACAGAGGCAACATTTTTCTAATTTTGGTTCTGTACATTACCACAATGAATTGTGAACAAAACAATTCAGATGCAGTTGAAGTTCAGACTTTCAGCTTTAATTCAGTGGGTTGAACAAAATGATTGCATAAAAATGTGAGGAACTAAAGCATTTTTTAAACACAATCCCTTCATTTCAGAGGCTCAAAAGTAATTGAACAAATTAAATAATTGTAAATAAAATGTTCATTTCTAATACTTGGTTGAAAACCCTTTGTTGGCAATGACTGCCTGAAGTCTTGAACTCATGGACATCACCAAACGCTGGGTTTCCTCCTTTTTAATGCTCTGCCAGGCCTTTACTGCAGCAGTGTTCAGTTGCTGTTTGTTTGTGGGCCTTTCTGTCTGAAGTTTAGTCTTTAACAAGTGAAATGCATGCTCAATTGGGTTGAGATCAGGTGACTGACTTGGCCATTCAAGAATATTCCACTTCTTTGCTTTAATAAACTCCTGGGTTGCTTTGGCTTTATGTTTTGGGTCATTATCCATCTGTATTATGAAATGCCAACCAATCAGTTTGGCTGCATTTGAGCACACAGTATGTCTCTGAATACCTCAGAATTCATCCGGCTGCTTCTGTCCTGTGTCACATCATCAATAAACACTAGTGACCCAGTGCCACTGGCAGCCATGCATGCCCAAGCCATCACACTGCCTCCGCCGTGTTTTACAGATGATGTGGTATGCTTTGGATCATGAGCTGTACCACGCCTTCACCATACTTTTTTCTTTCCATCATTCTGGTAGAGGTTGATCTTGGTTTCATCTGTCCAAAGAATGTTCTTCCAGAACTGTGCTGGCTTTTTTAGATGTTTTTTAGCAAAGCCCAATCTAGCCTTTTTATTCTTGAGGCTTATGAGTGGCTTGCACCATGCAGTGAACCCTCTGTATTTACTTTCATGCAGTCATCTCTTTATGGTAGATTTGGATATTGATAGGCCTACTTCCTGGAGAGTGTTGTTCACTTGGTTGGCTGTTGTGAAGGGGTTTCTCTTCACCATGGACATTATTCTGCGATCATCCACCACTGTTGTCTTCTGTGAGTGTCCAGGTCTTTTTGCATTGATGAGTTCACCAGTGCTTTCTTTCTTTCTCAGGATGTACCAAACTGTAGATTTGGCCACTCCGAATATTGTAGCAATTTCTTGGATGGGTTTTTTCTGTTTTCGCAGCTTAAGGATGGCTTGTTTCACTTGCATGGAGAGCTCCTTTGACCGCATGTTTTCTTCACAGCAAAATCTTCCAAATGCAAGCACCGCACCTCAAATCAACTCCAGGCCTTTTATCTGCTTAATTGAGAATGACATAATGAAGGAATTTCCCACACCTGCCCATGAAATAGCCTTTGAGTCAATTGTCCAATTACTTTTGGTCCCTTTAAAAACAGGGTGGCACATGTTAACGAGCTGAAACTCCTAAACCCTTCATCCAATTTTAATGTGGATACCCTCAAATGAAAGCTGAAAGTCTGGACTTTATGTCCATGTCCATTATATAACTATAACTTGAATATGTTTCAGTAAACAGGTAAAAAACCAAAATTTGTGTCAGTGTCCAAATATATAATGGACCTAACTGTATATACGTCTGTAATATGTTGCCACCCCTCAAAAATTCCTGCCCCCCTCTTGCCACCCCATAAATATTTTTCTTGATCCGCCCTTGGTGTTTAGGCACTATCCTCTCTGGCTGTGTGGCAGCTCTGCTGGGAATCTAGGCCAGTTGCAACCTATGAGGAGAGGGACAGGCAAACAAAGTATTATTCTGGCCAAAAAAGGACCCGCTCATCTCTGTCACCACCCACTTGGACTAGCGGTGGTCACCTATCATGCATGCCCATGCACATAGGTGACCTTTATAGTGCCACTGGGTTTATGTCATTGGAGAGTACAGTGGGGTAGGCTGACCAGGGTAATTGTGCTCCCTGAGTCCAGGAGGGTGCTGGCAGGCTACCCCTCTTGCCTGACTTGGATGCTGTGGAGGCTGGCGTCTGGGAAAGAATGGGCCATGCAGCCCTGTTATCCAAGGTTTTATTGCTGGACCCATGGTGGAGGGCTCAGGGCTGTGGACATGGGCTTGTCTTGAGGAGGGAGCCTGTGGGCCTTCTGTTGGAGCATTTCTGTTGCCTGGATTCACTCCATGTTGTAGTCCAAGGAGGCCACTGGGGTTCCTGGGGCCTTGGGAGGGGCTCAGGTTTTGTGATGTCAAGGGTGGCCAGTGTACACCCCAGGATCTCCACTAGCTCTTTTGCCATCCTGGGGACTTTCATCTCAATGGCTGTGCACTCAGAGGGGAGCAAAGAAACAAGTCTAGGTTGACCTTCTCTGTGACTTAGGTGGTGGAGTGCAGCTCGGTGTGGAGTCAGTGTCTGGTGATCCTGAGCAGGGTGTGCATCTGGTTTCATGGTATGAGATTAGGATGGTACACCCACCAGTGGAACTCTGACACCACCCAACAGGATGAGAGTCTACACTGGGCCAGAATTTCCTCCTTTAAGCAGGTGTAGTACTTGGTGGCTGCTGAAGGAAGAGCCAGGTAGGTGCACTGGGCCTCACCAAAAAGCAGAGGAGCTAGGTTCAAGGCCCATTCTTCTTCTGGTCAGCCCTCCCTGTGTGTTATTTGTTTGAATATGTAGAGGAATGTCTCTACATCAACCAATGGCCCTAGCTAGGTGAATAGGCCATGGCTTCCAGGGTTAGGGAGGCAGGGACACAGTGGCCTTTTTGTTGCAGTAGCTCCTGAGTGGTTATTTGTAGGCCTTGAGGCAGTTCTTGTGTGATGTGCTACTGCTGGAGGCTGGCTTCAAGGAGATGTTGAAGGAGGGGTTCCATTATATGGTGAGGTTGGGAGTGCTGTGATCCAGGCCCAAATTCTCCACCAGTGCAGTAAGATTTAGGTGCAAGAAAGTGTTTTTTTTTTTTATTTAATGAAGGTTGGGGAATGAGGGGCTGTGGCTGTGAGGTGACATAGTGCAGACATGAAGGGGTGAGCTGATTGGGCAGGCATCGCAAGAAGGCTGCAGAAAGCCCCAAAGGATTCTGTGAGAGGATCTCAGACCTTGGCAGAAGCGTATGGGAATTCCCTGGGTGCTTGGCACAGTACTCTGTGCAGTGCTCATGTGTGGTGAAATTCCTCTTCTTCATCATTGGTGATGTGGCCTGTGTTGAGAAAGAGGGGAGAAAATTGCAACATGAGCAGCAGTGCTGTGCTGGAACTCAAGTTACCTGCATTGGTGGTGATGGTACCTTCTTATACTTCTTATTCTCCTGGAGGATGAGGACAGGCACCACTTAACAGGCCTCAGCCAAGGCTGCTTCCTCAGGTCTGGCCTGCAGCCGCGCACCACTTTGCTGTCATAAACAGTGATGCTGAAGGGGCACTGTCTCTTCAGTACCCATGGTGGCATGAGGTGAAGAGCAATGTAGAGGCTACAAAAGTCACCACTGTCACATATGTGAAAAAAAAAGAAACAGTAAAAACAACAGTCAATGTCATCACCAACAACCTCCACAGGGCAGGGTGAAGTTATCACAATCCACCATTCGAAGAAGACACTTTAGAGTAGCATATAGAAGCCTTACAACAAATGCAAGCCACCCATCAGCAGTAAGAATAAGAAAGCCAGCTTGGGAGGGGTGGCTGTTCACCCCTTGAAGAGGAGACTGAATGGATAAACCCCCAAAACAAACAGCAACTGAAAAAAGCTGCAGTACTAGACTAGAAGAGCATCACAAAAGAAGTATACAAGGTAATGTTTGATGCAGTTTTTACAAGTAAGGGATATGCAACCAACTATTAGGTGTTATTTGTTTTCATTTATTTTAAGACTATCTGTTCCTATACTTTTGCTTACCTAAAAATTGGGTGGTTTGCTACCAAAGGTGTCCTGTTCTAAGTTAACATATATAGATGTATTGTAAATATCAGGAAATGAAAGCTGAAATGCAGATCTCATATTCATCTTTTGATGTCAAACATAAATGTCATCAGAGTATAGCAAAAAACAAAATAATTGATCTTGCTGTTCCAGTAGTGTTGGAGGGGACTGTACTAGACTCTATTAGATATTTATTTCAATGCTAGTCATTGTCTCATTCACATATGATTGTGTTAGGTTTTTTCATATTTCATTTGTAAATTGTCTCTTGTTTTACAGTGTAACTTATGTTGTATTACATTAAACAGCAAGAAAAAAGTACTATTTCTGTCTTTGAAGGAATTGAATATTTGTAAATTGAAATGTAAATAAACTATCAAAACCAGCTGAGCTAAATTTCAGGGTAGCCATCCAGCAGGGTGAATCATCATGTGACTTCATATCTATCTTTAAACTTTATCTTATTGATTGATTGCTTGATTGATTGTTTTGGGATTGTCCACATGCAAGTAAATATGAACATTATGTTGTACAATTGGAAATAGCTTCTAAAGATGGCCTCCCAGTGGACAGACTTCACTCAAAAAGCTTAGGTAGTGCTGACACTGGAGCACTGCCTAATTATTAATTATTTTATAAATAAACCCAACTAGCTAGCTAGGTAACATTTATATGACCACCCAGATTCCTCCAAAATTACATGACACCATGATAGTGCCATCACAATGAGAAAAATATCGAGGACTTTATACAGAAGTGTTCACCGTTTCAACACAAGCACACCATCTATAACAAATGTAGCATTGTTAAAACACAATTGAGCATCATTAACCAGTGTATATTCTACACCATGCTCTTCTCCATAAGCACAAAAATCCAAAGCAAGTGCTCTCAACAGGAGAAGGAGCATGAAGCAGAAGCAAAGCCAGCTAATGAGATATTAATTTAATATGGATTGCTTTTACAGATGCCCTCTTCTTATTGCAGGAGTGTGCAAGTGTGTGCGTATGCATGTATCTCAGTTCTCTCCAGCACTGGTTCCCCCAGCAGTCACTGATGTAAAGTCATTTTCTAGATTGACACATGAATCTGAGAGAACAATAAAGAGCTGGCACCGTCATGCTCTCCCTTCTCATTCGGTTAATTACAGTGGGAGAGAGCAGTGAACGGAACCAACCTGACATAGGTACGCTTCATTTAGCAGACTGCTTTAATCGCTGTGCCACCATCACTAGTCCCCTGCTGCCAGCTCCAAACACACGGCAATTAAACATACTGCCTGATCTGCACTGAAGTTTAATCAAATAAGTGTGTTGTTTTACATTGTTCCATGTGCAAAACCCTGTAATAATGTATAATGCAACAATATTATAGTAAATAAAGACAATGACTCACCCTCATTCATAGAGGATGTGTCTGCAGATCACAGTCTCTGAGCCCATATCCTTGTTGCCATTTTGAGGACCAAATAGGGGATTGTCTGCATCAATGTTATTGCCTGTAAGAAGAACATTCATGTTGATTTCTACTAATAATAGGCAATTATACAAATAATCAACTGCTCCAATACACTTACAACATACAATATATCTTTAACAAGCAGCAGTACAGCAGATCCTGACAGATATTTCACCTAATAGCTACAGTATGTTAGCTAGCTAGCTACATTATGGGACAACTGAGAAGTTCATTTCAGCAACAGGTTTTACTAACATTAAAATAAATAAATAAATAAATAAATAAGTGTTTTAGCTTATATCAACTTACCAGTGCAACTCCCAGGATTAGTACTGGGCTGAACCTTAGCAAAAGAATGTGGATCAAACTGTGTGGGGGGATACATTCACTGAAATCTTATAATAAATGGAAAATATTAGAATTGGATGTGGAAAAGCTTTTTTAACTGAAAATGTTTGCATATTAACAAGATTGTACTTTTTGTTGTTGTTGCTGCTGTTGTTAGGGGTTGATTTTACGATGTTTAGATGTTATAATTTATTCTATTTTTCATCTTTGCTATATCAGTGATTCTTGTGTGAAAGGTAAGTTGCAGTTTTGTCTAAAGCTTTTTATATATGCATTTTTCCTGAATTATTTTGTACAGAAGTGATCTGCCTCAGTAAAAAAAAAAAGTCATTATGAAGCTTAGTATTTTTTAAATAAAATGAGTGGTGTGGGTGTGTGTGCGTGTTTATACATAAACCCTGATTCCAAAAAAGTTGGGACAAAGTACAAATTGTAAATAAAAACAGAATGCAATGATGTGGAAGTTTCAAAATTCCATATTTTATTCAGAATAGAACATAGATGACATATCAAATGTTTAAATGGAGAAAATGTATCATTTAAAGAGAAAAATTAGGTGATTTTAAATTTCATGACAACAACACATCTCAAAAAAGTTGTGACAAGGCCATGTTTACCACTGTGAGACATCCCCTTTTCTCTTTACAACAGTCTGTAAACGTCTGGGGACTGAGGAGACAAGTTGCTCAAGTTTAGGGATAGGAATGTTAACCCATTCTTGTCTAATGTAGGATTCTAGTTGCTCAACTGTCTTAGGTCTTTTTTGTCGTATCTTCCGTTTTATGATGCGCCAAATGTTTTCTATGGGTGAAAGATCTGGACTGCAGGCTGGCCAGTTCAGTACCTGGACCCTTCTTCTACGCAGCCATGATACTGTAATTGATGCAGTATGTGGTTTGGCACATACTGTGCAATTTGGTCCTCCAGCTGTTCCGTTTTTGTACCTTTAACTTTTCCAGCCTCATTGCCCCGGTCACAACTTTTTTGAGATGTGTTGCTGTCATGAAATTTCAAATGAGCCAATATTTGGCATGAAATTTCAAAATGTCTCACTTTCGACATTTGATATGTTGTCTATGTTCTATTGCAAGGTCTTCCCTGAAAGAGACGTTGTCTGGATGGGAGCATATGTTGCTCTAGAACCTGGATATACCTTTCAGCATTGATGGTGTCTTTCCAGATGTGTAAGCTGCCCATGCCACATGCACTAATGCAACCCCATACCATCAGAGATGCAGACTTCTGAACTGAGAGCTGATAACAACTTGGGTCGTCCTTCTCCTCTTTAGCCTGAATGACACGGCGTCCCTGATTTCCATAAAGAACTTCAAATTTTGATTCGTCTGACCAGAGAACAGTTTTCCACTTTGCCACAGTCCATGTTAAATGAGCTTTGGCCCAGAGAAGATGTCTGCGCTTCTGGATCATGTTTAGATATGGCTTCTTCTTTGAACTATAGAGTTTTAGCTGGCAACGGCAGATGGCATGGTGAATTGTGTTCACAGATAATGTTCTCTGGAAATGTTCCTGAGCCCATTTTGTGATTTCCAATACAGAAGCATGCCTGTATGTGATGCAGTGCCGTCTAAGGGCCCGAATTTCACGGGCACCCAGTATGGTTTTCCAGCCTTGACCCTTACGCACAGAGATTCTTCCAGATTCTCTGAATCTTTTGATGATATTATGCACTGTAGATGATGATATGTTCAAACCCTTTGCAATTTTACACTGTCGAACTCCTTTCTGATATTGCTCCACTATTTGTCGGCGCAGAATTAGGGGGATTGGTGATCCTCTTCCCATCTTTACTTCTGAGAGCCGCTGCCACTCCAAGATGCTCTTTTTATACCCAGTCGTGTTTATGACCTATTGCCAGTTGACCTAATGAGTTGCAATTTGGTCCTCCAGCTGTTCCGTTTTTGTACCTTTAACTTTTCCAGCCTCATTGCCCCGGTCACAACTTTTTTGAGATGTGTTGCTGTCATGAAATTTCAAATGAGCCAATATTTGGCATGAAATTTCAAAATGTCTCACTTTCGACATTTGATATGTTGTCTATGTTCTATTGTGAATACAATATCAGTTTTTGAGATTTGTAAATTATTGCATTCCATTTTTATTTACCATTTGTACTTTGTCCCAACTTTTTTGGAATCGGGGTTGTATATACAGTGCTCAGAGTAAATGAGTACAGCCCCTTTGAAAAGTAACATTTTAAACAATATCTCAATGAACACAAACAATTTCCAAAATGTTTACAAGACAAAGTTTAATATAACATCTGTTTAACTTATAATGGGAAAAAGTAAGGTTAATAATATAACTTAGATTACACATTTTCAGTTTTACTCAAATTAGGGTGGTGCAAAAATGAATACACCCCACAACAAAAACTACTACATCTAGTACTTTGTATGGCCTCCATGATTTTTAATGACAGCACCAAGTCTTCTAGGTATGGAATGAACAAGTTGGTGACATTTTGCAACATCAAACTTCTTCCATTCTTCAACGATGACCTCTTTTAGTGACTGGATGCTGAATGGAGAGTGATGCTCAACTTGTCTCTTCAGAATTCCCCAAAGAAAATAATTTCTTTACACCACAAAGGTGAAGGCTACAAGAAGATCAGCAAAGCTTTACTTATCAGTCAGAATACTGTAGCAAAAGTGGTACAAAAATTTAAGAAAGATGGAACCGCAACCATCTCACAGAGACGTCCAGGTCGTCCACAGAAGTCAACACCTTGACAGGAGCGTCTTCTGAAGAGAAGGGTTGAAGAAAATTGGCATGCAAGTTCACTGCAGTTATCTAAAGAAGTAGAAAGCCAAACTTGGGTGACTATTTCCCATGACACAATACGGCGTACACTGCAGAGGAATGGCATGCATGGATGCCGTCCACAAAATAAGCCTCTCCTAAAGCCCAGGCACAAAAAAGCCCGCCTAGAGTTTGCCAGGGCCCATGCTGACAAAGATGAAGACTACTGGGACTCTATACTCTGGAGTGATGAGACCAAGATAAATGTTTTTGGAACTGATGGCTTCAAAACTGTATGGCGTCACAAAGGTGAGGAATACAAAGAAAAATGCATGGTGCACAGTGAAACATGGTTGTGACAGTGTCCTTATGTGGGGCTTCATGAGTGTTGCTGGTGTCGGGGAGCTGCATTTTATTGATGGCATTATGAATTCACAGATGTATTGCTCTATACTGAAAGAGAAGATGCTACCATCACTCCATGCCCTTGGTCGTCGTGCACTTTTCCAACATGACTAAACACACATCTAAGGCCACTGTTGCATTTCTGAAGAAGAACAGGGTGAAAGTGATTCAGTGGCCAAGTATGTCTCCTGATCTTAACCCAATCGAACACCTATGGGGAATTCTGAAGAGACAAGTTGAGCATCACTCGCCATCCAGCATCCAGTCACTAAAAGAGGTCATTGTTGAAGAATGGAAAAAGAATGATGTTGCAAAATGTCACCAACGTGTTCATTCCATGCCTAGAAGACTTGGGGCTGTCATTAAAAATCATGGAGGCCATACAAAGTACTAGATATAGTAGTTTTTGTTGTGGGTGTAATCATTTTTGCACCACCCTAATTTGAGTAAAACTGAAAAATGTGTAATCTAAGTTATATTATTAACCTTAGTTTTTCCCATTATAAGTTAAACAGATGTTATATTAAACTTTGTCTTGTCAACATTTTGGAAATTGTTTGTTTTCACTGAGATATTGTTTAAAATGTTACTTTTCAAAGGGGCTGTACTCATTTACGCTGATCACTGTATACACACACAGTATATATATATATATATATATATATATATATATATATATATATATATATACACACACACACACACACACACACACACACACAAACAATGGTGCTTGAAAGTTTGTGAACCCTTTAGAATTTCCTATATTTCTGCATAAATATAACCTAAAATATCATCAGATTTTCACACAAGTCCTAAAAGTAGATAAAGAGAACCCAGTTAAACAAATGAGACAAAAATATTATATTTGGTCATTTATTTATTGAGGAAAATTATACAATATTACATATCTGTGAGTGGCAAAAGTATGTGAACCTCTAGGATTAGCAGTTAATTTGAAGGTGAAATTAGCGTCAGGTGTTTTCAATCAATGGGCTGACAATCAGGTATGAGTGGGCACCCTGTTTTATTTAAAGAACAGGGATCTATCAAAGTCTGATCTTCACAACACATGTTTGTGGAAGTGTATCATGACACAAACAAAGGAGATTTCTGAAGTCCTCCGAAAAACTTTGTTGATGCTCATCAGGCTGGAAAAGGTTACAAAACCATCTCTAAAGAATTTGGACTCCACCAATCCACAGTCAGACAGATTGTGTACAAATGGAGGAAATTCAAAAACATTGTTACTCTCCCCAGGAGTGGTCGACCAACAAAGATCACTCCAAGAGCAAGGTGTGTAATAGTCAGTGAGGTCACAAAGGACCCCAGGGTAACTTCTAAGCAACTGAAGGCCTCTCTCACATTGGCCAATGTCAATATTCATGAGTCCACCATCAGGAGAACACTGAACAACAATGGTGTGCATGGCAGGGTTGCAAGGAGAAAGCCACTGCTCTCCAAAAAGAACATTGCTGCTCATCTGCAGTTGGCTAAAGATCATGTGGACAAGCCAGAAGCCTATTGGAAAAATGTTTTGTGGATGGATGAGACCAAAATATAACTTTTTGGTTTAAATGAGAAGCGTTATGTTCAGAGAAAGGAAAACACTGCATTCCAGCATAAGAATCTTATCCCATCTGTGAAACTTGGTGGTGGTAGTATCATGGTTTGGGCCTGTTTTGCTGCATCTGGGCCAGGACGGCTTGCCATCATTGATGGAACAATGAATTCTGAATTATACCAGCGAATTCTAAAGGAAAATGTCAGGACATCTGTCCATGAACTGAATCTTAAGAGAAGGTGGGTCATGCAGGGTGCCCACTCACACCTGATTGTCATCCCATTGATTGAAAACACCTGACTCTAATTTCACCTTCAAATTAACTGCTTATCCTAGAGGTTCAAATACTTTTGCCACTCACAGATGTGTAGTATTGTATCATTTTCCTCAATAAATAAATGACCAAGTATAATATTTTTGTCTCATTTGTTTAACTGGGTTCTCTTTATCTACTTTTAGGAATTGTGTGAAAATCTGATGATGTTTTAGGTCATATTTATGAAGAAATATAGAAAATTCAAAAGGGTTCACAAACTTTCAAGCACCACTGTATGTATGTATGTGTGTGTGTGTGTGTGTGTGTGTGTGTGTGTGTGTGTATATATATATATATACACACACAAACATGGACATGAGTGTTTTACTGGGAAATACGTCACTCATATTTTTCATATGACCTATATCTGGGAGATGAAGAACCAAAAACGGGACATAAATCTCGATATGTCACTCATGAGGAAATCAATGAATTGTTTGAATAAATTTGGGTACTTTTTGTTTGTGAATGTGTCTATATAATAAAAAGAACATCACACATTGGCTTGAACATATGAAGTTTATCTTCTCATTTTGAAAAACTCTCTGTAATAATTAGAGCAGGTGGGTGGAGCACAGAAGTACGGCAGGCCTGAACTGAGTTCCAAAAACTCTTTTATTTAGCTTTTCAGCTTTTATACTTTCCACTCTCCCAGTCACACGCTCACACACACAAGCGTTCTGGTTGGGGAGAGAGCTCCCTTCCTCTGCTCTCTCCCTCCTTTTATAGGGTGCGGTCACTGGGGAAGACACACAAACAGGTTAACTAACATCAGATGTAGTGATTCTGCCACTTAGCTCCCCTGACTCCACCCTCCGTTCACAGACTGACGCTTGACCATGCCCCCGCCACCACATACCCCCACTGCCCGACTCAGGCTGGGGAGCCATCTGGCCTGCAGCCGACTCCCCCCCCCCCCGATGGGAGAGGAAGTCCACCACGACCATCTGCGCCCCTGGCCTGTGGATCACCTTGAACTTAAACGGCTGGAGTGCCAGATACCAACGGGTAAGCCGTGCGTTGGCATCCTTCATGTGGTGGAGCCACTGGAAGGGCACGTGGTCTGAACAGAGGGTGAAAGGGCATCCCAGTAGGTAGTAGTGGAGGGCGAGGATCGCCCACTTGATGGCAAGGCACTCTTTCTCTATGGTGCTGTAGTGGCCCTCACGCACCGACAGCTTTCTGCTGATGTACAGCATGGGGCGATCCTCCCCCTCCACCTCCTGGGACAGAACAGCCTCCAGCCCCCTATCTGACTCGTCCATCTGCAGAACAAAGGGGAGAGTGAAGTCAGGGGAGTGTAACAGTGGCCCCCCGCACAGTGCAGCCTTTGCCTCAGAGAAAGCCCACTGGCATTGCTCTGTCCACTGGACCGGATCTGGTGCCCCCTTTTTAGTGAGCTCAGTCAGCGGGCTGATGACGTCCAAATAATTAGGTATAAACCTACGATAGTAGCCAGCCAGCCAGCCCTAGGAACTGTCTCACCCCCTTTTTGGTCTTGGGCCTGGGGCAGGCTGCAATCACTGCTGTCTTATTAATTTGGGGACGCACCTGCCCATTGCCCAAGTGGAAGCCCAGATGCCGTACTTCCACCCACCCAATCGCACACTTCTTCGGGTTGGCTGTGAGACCCGCTCGCCTAAGCGACCTAAGGATGGCCCTTAGATGTTGCAAATGCCACGGCCAGTCATTACTATAGATTATAATATCATCCAGGTATGCAGCTGCATAGGTGGCGTGGGGGTGGAGGACCCTATCCATAAGCCCCTGGAACGTAGCGGGTGCCCCAAACAGCCCAAAAGGAAGTGTGACAAACTGGTGTAAGCCAAACGGTGTGGAAAAGGCCATTTTCTCTTGGGATAATGGAGTCAAGGGGATTTGCCAATATCCCTTTGTCAAATCCAGTGTCGAATAAAAACGAGCCGTGCCTAGTCGATCAAGCAACTCGTCAATATGAGGCATTGGGTATGCATCGAATTTAGACAGTGTTGACTTTTCTATAGTCCACACAGAACCGGACTGACCCGTCGGCCTTGGGAACCAAGACCACCGGGCTGCTCCAGTCACCGTGGGACTCCTCGACGATGCCCATGTCAAGCATGTTCTCAAGTTCTTCCCAAACCACCTTTTTCTTGTGTTTGGGCAGCCTGAAGGGTGGTTGCGCACTACCACCCCCGGGGGGCGTCTCAATGTGGTGTTCTATGAGGCAGGTGCGGCTGGGCAGGGGTCAGAACACGTCCGAAAACACGGCTTGCAACTGTGCAACCTCCGTGAGTTGGGTCAAGGAGAGGTGGTCTCCACAGGGGACTGGAGTGGTAGTCAATGTTCCCTTTTGAACCTCCAGCCCCAGCTCCGCCTTCTCTGGAACCTACGACACCAACGTCACGGGGACCTCCTCGTTCCAAAGTTTTAACAGATTGAGGTGGTAAATCTGTAACGCCCCACCCCTGTCTGTTTGCCTCATAGTCGATGTCCCCGACTCGCCGTGTGACCTCAAAGGGTCCTTGCCACTTGGCAATCAATTTGAAGCTCGACGTGGGCAACAGCACGAGTACTTTATCTCCTGGTGTGAACTCCCTAAGGCGTGTGCCCCTGTCGTACAGGCAGACTTGCCGTTCTTAGGCCTGCCACAAATTCTCCTGGGTTAGGTGTGTGAGTGTGTGGAGTTTTGCGCGCAGGTCGATAATGTATTGAATTTCGTTTTTGCTCGTTGAAGGTCCCTCCTCCCAAATTTCCCACAGTACATCTAGAATGCCCCGCAGTTTACGCCCATATAATAACTCGAACGGGGAGAACCCCATGGAGGCTTGTGGGACCTCTCGCACTGCGAATAACAGGGGCTCGAGCCATTTATCGCAGTTGCGTGCGTCCTCGTTTATGAATTTTTTAATTATATTTTTGAGGTTGCAATTAAACCGTTCGACTAAGCCATTTGTTTGTGGGTGATAAATGCTGGTGTGGATCAGTTTAATTCCTAGTAACCCATACAGTTCGCACAGTGTGCGTGACATAAACGTAGTGCCTTGATCAGTCAGAATCTCTTTGGGGATTCCAACTCGGGAGATGACGCAGAAGAGTGCTTCTGCAATACTATGTGCTGAGATATTGCGAAGAGGTACTGCTTCCGGATATTGCGTTGCATAGTCCACCAGAACTAAAATAAAGCGATACCCTCGTGTTGACCGATCTAATGGCCTGATGAGATCCATCCCAATTCTTTCGAATGGGGTCTCGATTAATGGTAGAGGGTGCAAAGGCACTTTTGGAATGGCCGCTGGATTTACTAACTGGCATTCGCGGCACGCCGTACACCACCTACGGACATCGCCGCGAATCCCTGGCCAATAGAACCGGGCCATTATTCGGGCTAGTGTCTTATCCTGCCTCAAGTGTCCAGCCATGGGATTAAAGTGAGCCACCTGGAATATAAATTCCCGGTGGCTCTTAGGGATCAAAAGCTGTGTGATCAGCTCCTTAGTCTGAGTGTCCTGCGTCACTCAGTATAATCTATCCTTCATAATGAAAAAATAGGGGAAGGACGGGGTGGCATTTGGCTGGAGCATTTGACCATCAATTACTCTCACTTGGTCAAACGCATGCCACAGAGTCTCGTCTCGCGACTGCTGTAACAGGAAATCCGCAAGGGATTCCCTGAGAGAGGGAGGAGGAGCCTGCTGCTCCTCCCTCTGCCGCAGTGATGACATAGACGGCTCTGTGACAGCTGCTCCTGCCAATGCCACACTGGGACCTCCCCTGCTGAACTATGGCAGGCCCCACTCTTCAATAAATGAGTCATTAATTCCCGAAATCCCGGCCAGTCAGTCCCCAAAATTATCGAGTAGGTAAGGCGAGGATTAACTACTGCCTCTACACTAAATTTCTCCCCTCGAAATAGAATGTGGACCGACACTAAAGGGTAGTTGTGAACATCCCTGTGCACACACAACACCTTCACCAATTGTGCTCTCCCCAATGCCTCGTCTTGCACCAGGCTTTGGTGGATTGAGGTCTGATTACAGCCAGAGTCCACCAAAGCCTGATACGTATCCTCTTGGATACTCACCGGTATGCGATACGCTCTGGCCCGATTGAGGGCGATCCCTGGTGTGTCGGGGATCCGGACCACCGTGCCCACCTCCATCGCCGAGCACTTATGCTGGAGGTGCCCCGGCTCCCCGCAGTGCCAGCAATCTGGCCCGGGCTCTCTCTCTGCACTGGCATTCTGGAGCTCACTCACCTGAGGGGAGGGAGAGACAGACATGGAAGTGGGAAATGGGAGGGCACCGCGGGTGCGGTGGGCCAGCTGGGGTGGAGCCGGCCCCCACCTCCATGGTGGGGGAACGGAGCGAGGACGAGGAACAGAAGGGGGGAAGAGAGAGAGAGAGAGGAGAGGGGAGAAGAGGAGACATGCTGTCTTGCCATCGGAACAGCCACCAAATGGTCCTCCGCCAGCTCGATGGCCTGATCCAGCGACGCCGGGCGATGGCACTGGACCCACTCCCCGGTTCCTTCAGGAAGTTGAGTGATGAACTGTTCCAGTGCCACCAGATCGATGATTCCCTCGGCGTCATGGTTGTCAGCCCTCAGCCACCGCTGGCAGGCGTCCCGGAGTTGCTGGCCAAACGCGAATGGCCGGCCGACCTCCTCTAGGCGCAGAGCACGGAAGCGCTGTCGTTGTTGTTCCGGGGATGCGCCCCACATGCTGGAGGACGGCCCGGTGGAGGTCTGCATAGACCAGCCGGCTGTCGGTGGGGAGCTGTAGCGCGGCCAGCTGCGCCTCGCCCGTTAGCAGGGGGAGGAGGTGCGCTGCACACTGTTCCACCGGCCAGCCCCAGGCCTCTGCTGCTTGCTTGAAGAGCGTGAGGAAGGCCTCGGGGTCATCATATGGGCCCATCTTCGTTAGGGTGAGGTGGGGAGGACCTGCGGAGGTGGAGGTGGTGGACCCTGCCGATGCGAGGAGGTGCCGGAGCGCCTGATGATCTTCCTGCTGCGCCAGCACCAGGGCCTCGAACCCTTGCTCCTGCTCCTTCTGGAGGGCAAACAGCGCCTGGTGCTGGCTCTGTTGGGCCATGCCGAGGGCATGGATCAGGTCCTTGAAGGGGGAGGACTCCATGGGGCTGTTCTCCTCTGTGCTCCAAATCCCAGGGTTCGGCACCACTGTAGTCATTAGAGTGGGTGGGTGGAACACAGAAGTACGGCAAGCCAGAACTGAGTTCCAAAAACTCTTTTATTTACAGTAGCTTTTCAGCTTTTATACTTTTCACTCTCCCAGTCACACGCTCACACACACAAGCGTTCTGGTTGGGGAAGGAGCTCCCTTCCTCTGCTCTCTCTCTCCTTTTATAGGGCACGGTCACTGGGGAAGACACACAAACACAGGTTAACTAACTTCAGGTGTAGTGATTCTGCCACTTACCTTCCCTGACTCTGCCCTCCATTCACAGATCGACGCTTGACCACGCCCCCGCTGCCACACTCTCATTTTTCATGTGGACATTCACTGGATATGAGCAATCGCACCCTCTGTTTGGCTACTCTACTACTAGGCTATCAGCTCATATACCATGAGTCAAGAAAAACAAAATGGAGGTCCGTGTTGCTGATTCAACCAAGGACAAAATAAAAACTCTACTCAAGAACAAAACCCCCAAAAATACAAAAGAAAAACAACAACAAAATTTGGTATTTAATTGTAAGAACATATCTTTTTTTCAAGAATTATTATTATAGCATTTTTCACAAATTGCTACTGTCATTTCACCGGTCCAGACAACCCCAGAAAAGTAGGAATCTATGAGATTTTTCAACTTTGGTGACATTTGGCTGGTCCTCGCCAGGAAAAATGCTTTTTCACAGGGTTTTTTCTTTTTCTTTTTTTTAAAGAAATAATCTGATTTTAATTTAAAAAAATAGCTGAAAGACTAGGGCGGCACGGTGGTGTTGTGGTTAGCACTGTCACCTCACAGCAAGAAGGGTTCCTGGATTCGAGCCCAGCGCCTGATGAGCGCCTTTCTGTATGGAGTTTACATGTTCTCCCCGTGTCTGTGTGGGTTTCCTCTGGGTGCTCCAGTTTCCCCCACAGTCCAAAGACATGCAGGTTAGGTTAATTGGTGGCTCTAAAGTTACCGTAGGTGTGAATGAGTGTGAATAGTTGTTTGTCTCTAATACCCTGTCCACACTAGGGATTTTGTACCGATACGAAACTACTTTCGTACCGCAACACCTGTCCACACTAGCAACTATACCGGTACTGTAGCGGTATAACTGTATCAGTACGAAACCCACAAATGTATGGGTTTCGTACCGGTACAGTATCGGTACTGTAGCGCTTCACTGTAGTGTGGACAGATGAAGCGGCTCTGTATCGATACAAATATAATGCGCAAGTGCAATGAACCATTCCTACATCTTCCGGGTTATTCATACAATACAATACGCCCGTGCTTTCCAGTTGTAAATAAAACGTCAAAATGGCTCAAAACGACCGTGGAGCTACATGGAGCAAAGAAAGGGGGGAGAAAGGAAGAGGGGGAGGGGGAAAGAAGGAAAGAGGGAGAAAGGGAGGGGAAGAGAAGGGAAGAGGGAGAAAGTGAGGGGAAGAGAAGGGAAGAGGGAGAAAGTGAGGGGGGAGAACTGCCTCGCGCGTTTTATACAATTCGACTGAATAAATGACCATCAGAAATACAGACTGTACATTGACAACAAAAAGCACACACACGTTGTTTCATCCGCCATATATTCTCGGAAGGAAGTTACTCGGTAACCACAGAAACATTTCGCGCACGTGCATTCCAACTTCCGTGAAAGAAAACCACAAACATTTCTCGCTAGTGTGGACAGATGCACTAAACTGTACCGGTATACTTTGTATCGATACAGTTATACCACTTTCGTACCGGTATAAGTGTGAACACAGCATATGTGTCAGCCCTGTGATGACCTGGTGACTTGTCCAGGGTGTACCCTGCCTCTCACCCATAGTCAGCTGGGATAGGCTGCAGCTTGCCTGCGACCCTGTACAGGATAAGCAGCTACCGATAATGGATGGATGAAAAACTGAAAAGTTTTCTTTTGGTTACTATAGACCCTTTTCAGTCATGTGACCTTCGTAAACGCGACCACCATTTTGGACATGTAGTGGACTTCGGCTCGAATCAGTTTGAATGCGAGGAAGGCGACAAACAAAAAACATAAAAGAAAAAGGAGCGAGATGCAGGAAACACCTTTACTATCCAGTGACGTAGGGCATTTACAGGGCGAACAGAGGGAGAGGTATTTGCAAAAATTGAGGTTAGCAGGCTTAGAGAACGACGTTTACCTGCTTCCACCAGGATTGTTCACTGACGTACGGAAGTACACGAAGCCCTTGTCTTTACCTGACTTCAGCCCACATGATCTGTATACCTATGTCGTTAAAAACCCATCACCATACACATACATGCCAACGTCCAAGGTTCCAGAGCGTGCTCCGGCTTGCTCCAGGAGTGCTCCAGCCGAGGTTCCAGAGCGCGCTCCGGCTTGCTCCCCCTCAAATTAAGCAGCGCGCTCCGGCTTGCTCCCCCTCAAATTAAGCAGCGCGCTCCGGCTTGCTCCCCCTCAAATTAAGCAGCGCGCTCCGGCTTGCTCCAGAGCAAGCCGGAGCGCGCTGCTTAATTTGAGGGGAACCTCGGCCGGAGCGTGCTCCGGAACCTCGGCCGGAGCACTCCGGGAGCAAGCCAGAGCGCGCTGCTTAATTTGAGGGGAACCTTGGCCGGAGCACACTCCGGAACCTCGGCCGGAGCACTCCGGGAGCAAGCCAGAGCGCGCTGCTTAATTTGAGGGGAACCTCGGCCGGAGCGCGCTCCGGAACCTCGGCCGGAGCACTCCGGGAGCAAGCCAGAGCGCGCTGCTTAATTTGAGGGGAACCTTGGCCGGAGCACACTCCGGAACCTCGGCCGGAGCACTCCGGGAGCAAGCCAGAGCGCGCTGCTTAATTTGAGGGGGAGCAAGCCGGAGCGCGCCGCTTAATTTGAGGGGGAGCAAGCCGGAGCGCGCTCCGGAACCTCGGACGTTGGCTCCGGCAGCTATTTACACTGAATCCGGTGTAAATAGCTGCCGGATCATAATTACAGTAAACTAGTAAATACAGTAAAGGAAAAACTTGAGACTGAAAGGTTTTAACAGTCATCCAAATGACTGAACGTAAACATTGCTACAGTAACATACCAGCTACTTGTTGACATTAGCTACTCAACAATAGCTACTACAGAAGAACAAAGAGGTTACAATGGGTTATTTTAACCTATTTGGTTACACACTCACCGCCACAGAATGTTAACAGCAATGTAATGCCTTTTCTGGCTAATTTTATTCGTCTTACCTCCAACAAAGTGGTCACTACACAAGCGTTGGTATGCCGAGGGCTGCCAATCTTTCCTGTTAATGGCCGCTATCCATCTTCTCCGTTGGGATCTGATAAAATGATAAACCTTGCCTTGTTTGTTGATGGTTACTACATCCAGGTGCACAACAATATAGTGGCATGATGGAAGTCTTGCTGAAAGTAAAAACTTTCTTTGCTGCCGTTCCTCAATGTTGGCTGTGGTAAACTACTGGTAGTACATGTCCAAAATGGCGGCCGCGTTTGTTGTGACGTCACGTGAAAAGGGTCCATAGGTAGGGTTAGGGTTTGATTTTGGTGTAGTACAGTATTAATTGCCATATTCATAATTATGTCAAAAGAACATCCTTAGGAAAACAGTAAGATGACTGTGTGTGTGTGTTAGAAATTATATTCACTCAGGCCTTGAACTATGTAAGTTTGTTTTAAAATCCCTGCAGAAAACAGATGCACATGCAACCAAATACATCCCTAAAGCTAATAGAAGAACAGGCTTGAGTCTCGGCCTTGTTCATCGAATTGCATTCCTCTTGAACATTTCAACTCTACAAACCCACTTGCTGGTACATCCCTGTGATCTGTAATTTACTGATGGTCTGCATTGTGACCTGTTTACATGGCCAAGCCTTGACTGATGCCAATTAACCTTTAAACGAGACTAATGTTCTGTTAGACAATGTGTTAGAGTGGAATCCACAGCTCTCTGTCTTAATGAATGCATGCATCTGGTAACACAGATGCACTCGTGTAAATATAGTTGTCATGGAGGATGGAAACAGCATGGTGTAAACAGTGATGATTTATTGCTACTGCCAATCCAAGGACGGTCTTCTTCTTGACCCCCTGCTCTGTCTGGCCTGAGTAGATGTCCAGGCTGATAAAGGTCAAATTAAAGACCAAAGTCTCTCATCTGTGAAGGTGTGGGGGCAGGTGGGGCACAGCTGAATCCACAGATTACTTTTGGTCAGGTTGATTGATCATTGCACCATAGAAAATGACACAATTTGTCACTGGAGCCCATAAATCATGCACAGTGACCTCATGGTCTCATTCCTCAAGTGCAGGTCACCAAACCTGTTTATCTTGCTGCTCAAACAATCCATTATGTTTCAGGAAGTGCCAGAGAAGGATTTCCAGCATGAGAATGTGTGTGGATATGTGTCAACATGGGAAAAAGAATGAATGCACAACAAATTACAGGCACGGGGGGGGGGGGGGAATGTGCAAATAGGGTATATAAATGGACAGCATTAAGCCCCCTAGACCAGGCAGGTCAAATACTAGGAGTGCAGCTAATTTAGATAAGCTAAGCTAACACACTCAAAAGCAACAGCACTTGCTTTAGCGACTGAGGGGAAAAAAGCAGAATGTAAACAGTGTGCTTCAGGGGCAAAGGAACACCTGCATGACGGCAACACACATTCCCTTCATGCTAAGCATTTAATGACTTACAACAAGCAGGCCATCAATGCCAGCAGCTGATAGCCAGACAGAGACACAACCATGCTTTAGAATCACTTTTCAAAGTCACACCACTTCCTGATGTGTGTACTTTTTAAAATAAATCACTAGATGCAGAAGAGGAAAACTGTGATTGAGCTAAAGCAGGAGTCTGCTGTCTCAGTGTCATCCTCATGCTAATTTATGTTTATAGACCACAGGGTGTGTATATAATAAGTGTGTATTCCTGCATGCTGTGAAAGCTTTGGGTCAATGGGGAGGAGGGGTTTTAGGATGTGGAAGATTTGCAGAGAATCCCATTCTCTCTGAATCCTGCACAGTGTGAAAAACTCACTTCAGGATGTTTCTCAGGCACCTACCTTGTCCACATGTATACCAATATTTAAAAATAAATAAATAAATCTCTCTATGTTTTGGCCTCCCATTCACATGACAAAGGCATTTTGTGTTGTTTCTCAAACACAGTCTCAAATGTAAATACATTTTAAAACTCAGTTTTCACAGTTTTTGTGCAGATGGGAAAACTGCATGTTTTTGAAAATTCTGTTGTCACAGTATCATCCTACACATCCTACACTGCCCCATTGCAGCTTTGTGCATATTATAAATGTGTTAGGATTCATGTCATGGCTGTTGACTAGTTTTCACTTTATTTTATTATTACACTCACATCCTGATCAATACCCTACTCTTAACATTGTTCTTGAGGAGGTTGACATAGCAGTTAATGGCACACTATAGTGACTTTCTGGGCTGCAAGTTTTTTCAAATCATTTTTTTGTGTTCATGAAGCCGAAGCTTTATTTATGTACTGCTGTTGCCTGTCAGAAAATGGTCACATGCTACAGTCTCATCCAAAGGTTACAAATGCTAAGCAAAGTCATTTTAAAAGGAAATGTGTACAATTCCATGTTTCTCACCTACTATATTCGAGTTTTATTAACACACAAAAAGTGGTGCACCATGTTCAAAATTCTTGGCCAAAATTCTTGCCATTTTGGCTGCAAAATAAACTATTGAAATTGCTTTTTTATAGTTGTAGAAATTGGAAGAATTTGTTTAGCATTTTATACTTTTGAAAATTAAAACAAAAATAACTTGCTAAGTAATGCTTTATCTTTTTTCAAAATCCTTTGAAAATGTCTTTTTATTGAAATTGTCAAAACTGAAGAGGCTTTAAATAAAACCAATTCAATTTATACATGGTCTGAATTTTGATCATGATATCATGTGTCAGGTGACCACCAAACTAACTTGTGGAAAAGTCCTTGGATGTTTTACCTCCTCTTGCTACCCCTGCAGCAGAACTGTTGTTAGATGTAACAGCTGGATGAAGTGAATCCACTTAGCAGAAAGAGGGGAACCTTTGTGACTTGTAAATATTCTGAAAAGGAGCAACAAGGCAATGTCATTGAAAGGATACCAGACAAAAATGCAAAGTCAGACAAGCTGGAAAACACCACCATCATTTATTCCAAACAGTATGCTCCCAGATTAGCCTTTAACTCATCTTCTCTGTATCCATACGCCAAAAGACATTAGTAACATTTGTCAAATGTTTTGTCATTTCCATTCATTTTCTTATGTGCACGTTCAAAGGTTGCATTAAACAGATGGGATTCAATGAAAACTACCCACTAGAGACACAAGGCACATTCCATCATGCATGCCACAGTAAGTGACCCTGAACAATGTACACAGCATCCCCTGCTGGTGCCTCTGTGGGTCAACCATACAGGCAAACACATGATACCTCATTTAAATGCTTCACTATTTATGTATACATCCTTGCAGCTATACTCATTAACCACAGTTGGCATTTTGTAAGCACACAGATACTGATCATTCAACCATCAGTGTAAAGGGAGCACAACAAGCTCATAATTTAGCTACTGTACAACCCCAAATCAGAAAAAATTGGGATGGTATGGAAAATTAATTTTTTAAAAAAAGAAAGCAGTGAGTTCTAAATTTACTTTGACTTGTATTTCATTGCAGACAATATGAACCCAAATACTGCATGTTTTGTCTGGTCAACTTCATTTCATTTGTTAATATACATCCATTCCTGCATTTCAGGCCCACAACACATTCCAAAAAAGTTGGGACGGGGCAATTTAGCGCTAGTAATGAAGTAAACATTTCTATAAAGATGTGATTTGAAACAGATAATGTCAACAGGTGACTGTAATCAGGATTTGCTACAAAATCACTATCCAGGAAAGGCCTAGACTTTGAGGAGCAAAGATGGGCCAAGGATCTCCAGTTTGTCAACAAATGTGTGAGAAAATTATTGAAATGTTTAAAAGCAATGTTCCTCAATGAAAGATAGGAATGGATTTGGATATTTCACCTTCTATAGTGCATAAGATCATTCAACAATTCAAGGAATCTGGAGGAGTTTGGTGCTTAATGGGCAAAGGTGCAAGCCTAAGCTGAACACCCATGATCTCCGATCTGTCAGACAGCACTGCATCAAGAATCATCATTCATCTCTAGCTGATATAACCACATGGGCTTGGGATTACTTTGACAAACCTTTGTCAAGCATTACAAAACGGAGATATATCACAAATGCCCATCAAATATCCATCCATCCATTATCTATAACTGCTTATCCTGTGCAGGGTCACGGGCAAGCTGGATCCTATCCCAGCTGACTATGGGCAAGAGGTAGGGTACACCCTGGACAAGTCACCAGATCATCGCACGGCTGACACATACAAACAAACAATCATCAACACTCACATTCACACCTACGGTCAATTTAGAGCCACCAAATAGCGTAACCTGCATGTCTTTGGACTGTGGGTGAAATCGGAGCACCCGGAGGAAACCCATGCAGACACAGGGAGAGCATGCAATCTCCACACAGAAAGGGCTTCATCAGTCACTGGGCTCATACCCAGAACCTTCTTGCTGTGAGGTGACAGTGCTAACCACTACACCACCGTGCCACCCGCCCATCAAATATTTACTGTGCAACAAGGAAGCCTTATGTTAACTGTGTCTAGAAGTGCCACTGACTTCTCTGGGTTCAGAGGCATCTGGGGTGGACTATCACACAGTGGAACTGTGTATTGTGGTTAAACAAATCAGTATTCCACGTCTGACCACAATACACAGTAAGAAATGGATGCCATGTGCTCTAGACCAAAGATGTAAAGGCCCATCCAGACTGTTCCCAGCAACAAGTCCAAAAGCCAGGGTATGTCATGATATGGGGTTGTGTCAGTGCCCTTGGCAAAGGTAACTTACACTACTGTGATGGCAGCATTAATGCAGAAAAGTACATTGAGATTTTGGAGCAACATACGCTGCCTTAAAGATGACATCTTTTACAGGGATATTTTAACAAGACAATGCAAAACTATATTCTGCACACATTACAAAAGCATGGCTGTGAAAGAAGAGGGTGCCTGTCCCATCTGTCCCCAACAGAGAATGTGTAGTGAAGTTTGAAATGAAAAATATGACAACGGCGATCCCATACTGTTGCACACCTTAAGACTTGTTTGCAGGAAGAATGGGGCAAAATAACACCTGAAATACTTCATCATGTGGTGCCTTCAGTCCCTAAACATCTTCCAAGTGTTGTGAGAAGAAATGTCAACATTAAAAAGTGTTCAATGCTTTACCATCCCAACTTATTTTTTAATGTGTTACAGGAATCAAAATTGAGAAGTGTTTATTTTGGGTGGATAAAAATCTACCCATCAATCCATCCATAACCACTTATCCTGTGCAGGGTTGCAGGCAAGCTGAAGCCTAACTCAGCTGACTATGGGTGAGAGGCGGGGTACACCCTGGACAAGTCGCCAGATCATCACAGGGCTGAGACAAACAACCATTCACATCTACAGTCAGTTTAGAGCCACCAATTAACCTAACCTGCATGTCTTTGGGGGAAACTGGAGCACCCGGAGGAAATCCACACAGACATGGGGAAAGCATGCAAACTCCATACAGAAAGGCCCCTGTTGGCCACTGGGCTTGAACCCAGAACCTTCTTGCTGTGAGGCGACAGTGCTAACCACTACACCACCACTGCAGCACTCACACACTAGCCTTAATGGCCACTTCATTAGATAGACCTACCTTGCATGTCCACCCTGTACGACTGTTCTCAACCCAGCATTGGCACTGAGGTAGTTACAAATATACACACATGATTCTCTCTAAAATTGACAATAAGGTTAATTATGTAAGGAATAAAACATGTAAGAGCATGCTGTTATATGAAAATAATCGACAAACTGGGTGGTGTTATGGAGCAGAGTAACTGCTATCACTCCAACATTGATATTTTTCCTATAACAGCAAATCCAGAAGTGATTTATTCATCTTATAACATAGCAGTTAACCAATGTTACCCATTTGTATTTATCAGTCAATTTATATTTACAGATGTAACTTGAAATAAGTTAGTTCCTGTTATCACTTACATTATAGCAGCTATAAATAGTCATTTCAACACCAGCCACTCTGTTCTGTCTCTCTTGAATTTAATAAACACAGAAAATTGCAGCATGTCAGTTTACCAAGAAACTACAAAACATCTTTTGTACTAGAAAATTTCACTTGTCAGACATTTTAAAGTTACAGCTTTACTTCTGACTGTTACAAAGTGCTACACTGTAGACTCCTTCCATAAATAAACATCTCAGCACAGAAGACATCGTCAAATCAACAATTGGATGTTTTTCTTTGTTAACAGACAACATATTTTTAAACTCCACTTATGTGAAGAATCCTCCACAGAAGTCCCTATGAATAAGCTGTTAAAATATAAAGATAACATCCAAATGAGCACATTAGTATAAACCTGTGATTTGCAACTGCAAATCTGCCAGAGCTGCTGTTATAGCAAATTAATCAATATGTTCTGACCAATCGCAATTGAGAATTCAGCTGTAAGTAGAAGTAAAATGTAAAACTGCTGAGAGGTGGCAAGCTTTCAGTGAGTGATGATTGTAGTGTGTCATTTCAGACATATTCTCTTCTCCCATGTCTTGAGGAAATTTTCTCTGCTTTATGGTATGCCTATTGTTAAAAGCACTCTATAAATAAAAACAAATTGTATTGAATTATGCAGTGGGATGAAATATCATGCCTTTCGGGATGTGATGCAACACAGCAGACAAAACAAGAAAACTGTGAATAAAATTAGACAGAACAGGAGCAATATCAGAAAAAACAATCTGCATTAACATATAAAGATAAGCAATCTGACTGTACAAACTGAATCATAGATTGCTTGAAATCAAAAGGTCTGTGAAAGTGGTAGACAGACACATATAAATGGGACACCATATAAAATGAATAGATGTAGTAAACATAAGCAGTGGATGGGAAAAGTCCAAAATGGGTATTGTGCAGTAAGGTGCTGATGTGGGTAATAGTAATGTAAGTAAAGTAATGAGATGTGGATGTTATGGTACCTATTGCCTATTTCAAAAAAGTCTGTGAAAGTGGTAGACAAGCCTGGCTTTGCAAATGCAGCACTTAAAACACTGTAAAACTATTTAGGAATAAGCTGGACTCCAGTTCATTAACACACCATTCTCAACCAGAGATTGCTACACTTACTACTGCAACCGTGACCAGGCAGTTACACTATGAAGGATTAAAGATGCAACCGAATATGAATACATTATCTGTACTTGATCTAAACAGGGGTGGCATGGTGATATAGTGGTTAGCACTGTTGCTTCACAGCAAGAAGGTTCTGAGTTCGAGCCCAGTGGCTGACAGGGACCTTTCTGTGTGGAGTTTGCATGTTCTCCCCGTGTCTGTGTGGGTTTCCTCCATCACGGGCGATTGCTCTAAGACAACGAGGGAGGCTCAGCCTCCTCTAAAAATGACGAACATATAACATTGCTATTTCAGATCCAGAATCATATAAATATATGTGCTCAACCCAACTACAGTGCGAAATCATTCCGTTATAACTTTCCCCAGTTCGCCTAATGTGTGCGTGAGTTTTTCCCCCTCGTGACAGCGCGATGCAGCCCAGCCTCAGTGGACTTTAATGGCATTTGGGAGCTATGCGCTTGTCAATCTCAAAATGCAAGACGGTTATTGGACAAATACTGCGAAAATGCCCGCCCACGGAGTCTCATGGACTCCCAGCCTCAGTGGACTTCAACGGCATTTGGGAGCTATGCACTTGTCAATCTCAAAATGCAAGACGGTTATTGGACAAATACTGCGAAAATGCCCGCCCACGGATTCCGAGCCTCACAATGGGAAGGACATGGCAGTTTCCGCGAGGAGACTGGTGATTGGTGAAAGCGGCCGGATATTTTCTTTGATTGACAGCTCGTTTCAACTATAGACAGGCAGCGGTGAATTTCAGTTCAGTCCCATGCGGAATCAGAAGTGCTGTGGTGTATTGTAAGAGATCAGCTTACATTTCGATTTCATTCATTACATACGGTTTCTACCAGCTTTTTTAGTTTGTATATATTTTCATTGTAAATAAAGTGTAAATATAGTGTTGTCAAGTTTGCTATCTTAGTTCCAGAAATTTTGTTTATTTGAGTGACTGAACTTGAACTTGAGGGGGTTAGTCCGCTAGCAAGAAAGCTGCGCATGGATGCCAAGCATTGCTGATTTAATTTTGACGAAGCCATTTGCCAGTCTTCCTTTCGAGGAAAAAATTAAAATTAAAGAGCAGGGTAGACCAACGCCTCAAATTGACTTGGTGAAAAAAGTAGGGAATAATACTCGTTCCTTTCAGCTCTCCTGGTACGAGAAAGTGAATTGGCTAACAGCAAGTGACCCACATCAACAACAGTAAATAGGCTACTTTAGTAATATGTCATGGATGGACCAAAAATATAGAATCTATTTAAAATTTTTATACTGAGTATATTATATTGGAATATATATTTTTCTGGATATGAATTAAACACAGCTGCAATTTGGAAAACATTTTTAAACAAAAACACAGCCGAGAACATTTCACACTACAGACCTGGATTAAAAGTGAAGGGTTATCAAAATTGTCAGTAAAACATTTCTCAGTCAAAATAAGTAAAATATAGGGAAAGTGTCATTGAATGAAATGTGTGGCACCCAGCTCTACAGTATGTTTGGCTCCCCAAGGCCAGTGCTTGTGCCTATTCCAGAACACTCTGCTGTTACTGCTGAGGTTCCTGACAAAGAGCTGCTTTCAATAATGATCAATTTTTAAACAACATGCCACAATTTTAAAATATAAAATGTTAAAATATGCCCCCCCCCAACACCACCATCATGTATATTGGACAGTAGGCTAATGGGCCAAAAGAACCTGTTATTTCACAGTTTGTGACCCTGCCAACAATCAGCCAGATCAGAGGCAAGAGTATGGGCAAAATTGATGTGTTTTTTCTTTTAAAATCTGGAAATATCGTAACCGACCAGCCTCCCCTGTTTGAAAGACTACCAGCCGCCACTGTCCTCCATGTGTTCCGGTGTCCCCCATAGTCCAATGTGCAGAAAGGAACTGGCCACCCTACTGCTGCAATTCTAGCCAAGTCAACCAAACGCTCAAGACCGGATTGGGTTCGGCAGTGATGATGACATTCTAAACAGGTTCATTTTGTTGTTGTTGTTCTTTTAGAAAGTTTACCAGAAAGGCTCACAGAGCATCTTGTTGAGACTAGTAATGTGCCTCAACATTTTTGTGATCAGAAGGTTTTTATATTCATGCTGATGCAAACAGTCATATATGACTCTTGTGCATTGCTACACAACGCATTTACATAGTAACTGCCTGGTCAAACAAGTGTTGTGGTGTTTTAAATTGCTACTAGTTCATTTATATTTTGGGAACTAGAACCATCCATTTATCCATTATCTATAGACCTCTTGCAGTCATGTGACCGAATCCCGGCTGGAATGTAAACAGCCGCCATCTTGTCGGTCAACAACACAGCTGAATATAACCGATGGACTACACGGCTCATTTTTCTAATGAACAGATAACTAGATATATGTCTAAAATAAACGACCTACAGATTAGTGACCCTTATTGATTACCGGACGTAGTTTTCACGACCGTGTCAGTGGATATTGAACTGCCAGAGGTGGAATACCCAGATGTGTATAATTACCTCATTAACTTTCCCTCGCTGTTCAGTGGTGAAGCACTGCGTGCTTATAAATCTCTGGACAGTTATCTTTACAGAAATTCAGGATTTGTCAGCCCCCCTCAGATGTGGCATCTTGTAAACAAGAAAATAACAATCCTCATTGGACGGGTAAGTCACTTAAGTATTGAGTACTAGTACTGATACTAGATATATCAGTAGTATCTAGTATAGCACTGACCAGCCGATTGTAGAATAGAATAGAATAAGGTAATTCCAGCTGTAATTCCAAATCGTCCGTCTTGTTTACCATGGATCTGGCGTTGGAGAGGTAGAGGCTTGGCAGTGGACGTTTGAGTGGCTGTTTTCTGAGCTTAGTCAACAGGCCGGCTCTGCAGCCTCGCTTTTGCTTCCTCTCCCGACGCCGCCTCCTTCGCCTGCCAGACCCGATAACAATCCACGGAGACCCTGCTGGTCTCGCTATCTCGTCCAGAATGTTGTGCATGCGATGGAAATTGCTACAAACCGTCATTTTCTGCTGGAAACCAATGTCCAGTAAGTCCATACGGTTGTAGTGGATATTGAAGTCTGGTACAGACGAACAACACGCAAAAATACACACAAAAAACATAAAAAATGTGCATAGGTAGGGAGAGCTTGTAGCCACAGCATCCCCATCATGCGCCGCCATATCCATTATTAGGGTTGAATATTTTATATTATCAGTTAGATCAAGTATCAGTAGTCTATCACTATTACTGTATATATGGTATACCTGATAACAGCAATCCATTTTGCACACCTGTCAGGGTCCCGTGGCAGCCTACTGTCAAGTGTATGTGAGCGTCATGGGTTTCCCACACTTGAAAGGGAAGGACTCGGACACAGGATTCCACTCGTCTTATGTTTTATTGATTTTCAGTGGCATTGACGTTGTAGTAGAATTGTATATAGTAGGGTTTTCCAGAAGAAAAGGTAGAAGTAGAAGTAGAAGCAGAAGTAAAAGTAGAAGGCGGAAATATGGCATTTGACCGACAAGATGGCGTCTGTTTACAATCTGGATCGGCTGTGACGTCACATGCAAGTGGTCTATACTGCTTATCTGTCAGGGTTGCAAGGGAAGGTGGTTCCCAGCTGACTTCAGGAAAGAGGTGGGTTACACCCCAGGTAGGTCACCAATCTATCACAGGGCTAACACAGAGACAAACAACCAATCACACTCACATTCACACCTATGGGCAATTTAGGCTACGTTTACATTAGACCGTATCTGTCTCATTTTCTTCGCGGATGCACTGTCCGTTTACATTAAACCACCTGGAAAAGCCGGGAAATGGGAATCCGCCAGCGTCCACGTATTCAATCCAGATCGTATCTGGTCCGGTGCTGTGTAAACATTGAGATACGCGAATACGCTGTGCTGAGCTCTAGCTGGCATCGTCATTGGACAACATCACTGTGACATCCACCTTCCTGATTCGCTGGCGTTGGTCATGTGACGCGACTGCTGAAAAACAGTGAGGACTTCCGCCTTGTATCACCTTTCATTAAAGAGTATAAAAGTATGAAAATACTGCAAATACTGATGCAAATACTGCCCATTGTGTACTTATGATTATCTTTAGGCTTGCCATCCTTCCACTTGCAAGTAGTAAGTGATATGCGCTGGGATCACACACACAGCGGCTCAGTCCCGAATCGTGGCTTGTGCACTTCACTCGCGCGCTGTGTGAGCTGCGCAGGGCCGGAGTGCGCACCCTCCAGAGGGCACTCGCCGTTCAGGGCGGAGTGATTTGGAGCGCAGGATGCCTGCGGAGCCGAGCGTATCCGTGTATTGGTGTTGCTGTGTGCACGGCTAACGGTTTTAGTGTAAACGCGAATCGTTTTAAGAACGTTAATCTGATGATCCGCTGATTCGACGTAATGTAAACGTAGCCTTAGAGTAGCCAGTTGACCTAATCACCTGGAGGAAACCCATGCAGGCATGGGGAATACATGCAAACTCCACACAGAAAGGCTCCAATTGGCTTTGAGGTTTGAACCCAGATGTAACCACTACATCACCGTACCACCAAATAAAACCAAATTATGATTTTTCTTTTTTTTTTTAGAAAATACCACATGCAAGTACAAATAAAAACAATAACTGCATGCAGGATTACAATTTGCGCCAGGGTGAGAATAGTCATATGGCAGCTATTCAGCTATTTATACCTGAATTAGCTACTTGGCTATTTACAACCAGTTAAAGTGCATATCACGGGTAAATTCAGGAGCAAGATCAATGTAATTCTCCTATTTTATATTAAGCTTTGGTCAAATATCTGTCACATTTTGGATTTTGCGCAATTTTTTTACCTTGCTCAATACCAGAAAAATTCAGTTGAAATCAAGCCATTTGAGGTGAATTCGTCTGCCTCTGAAAAACCTTGGCATTTGGATTTCCCGGCAAACATTGATTTTCGTGACGTCACATGCTGGACGCCTCCTTCTGAATCCTACATCAGCACTGGTTTGTTTATGAGAAAACGACCATATTATTTACATCCCCGGTGTTATCTCCGTTGTCTTCACTACTTGAATCATCATCAAATCCAAACAGATGAAGCCCCAATTCTGACACCTCATTATATTCTTCATCCAAAGGTGAAGTAACATTGCGCTCAGGTGACAATTCCATATTTCAATGCAAAATCGCTAGCTGCTAAACTTGGTCTACACAGGCTGTGCACTGAAACTGTGCAAGCTCTCACAGCCTGCTGGCGGTTCCACAGGTGATGTCACGAATCTGGCTCCAGACTCCCTTGGGATTTTTCCAGACGTGTTTTGTTATTTTATTTTTTTCTGCTGTAGACAGATGGCCTTGTGCAAAATTACCCTTCTGGATGAGTGCGTAAAGGGACATACTTTCATATAAAAAAACGAAATTATATAAAAACCTTCTGGTTTAGGCCATGCCCATTTTTGGGTTTATATCTGAATACACATATTTTGAGCTCTAAAATGATACAATACAGATGATGGCATTGTATTACATTCCTACAAACAATGCTGTAAATGCATTGCACAGTGCTGCACATTAAATGTTATTCATGAACATGTTCTTTCTTTGTTTGATGAGCTTTATATCTGACTATTCACTTGCACATTTTTTGTTTGTTTGACACAAGTCCTGATGCGTACCTCTAATCTCAACTAGATGCCTTGGTAACATTTCTGGGAAGTTACCAAGGCAAGACAAGATTAAAAATAAATAAATTAATAATAATAATAATAATAATAATAATAGTGGGCGGCATGGTGGTGTAGTGGTTAGCGCTGTCGCCTCACAGCAAGAAGGTCTGGGTTCGAGCCCCGTGGCCGGTGAGGGCCTTTCTGTGTGGAGTTTGCATCGTGTCTGTGTGGGTTTCCTCTGGGTGCTCCAGTTTCCCCCACAGTCCAAAGACATGCAGGTTAAGTTAACTGGTGACTCTAAATTGACCGTAGGTGTGAATGTGAGTGTGAATGGTTGTCTGTGTCTATGTGTCAGCCCTGTGAGGACCTGGCGACTTGTCCAGGGCGTACCCTGCCTTTCACCCGTAGTCAGCTGGGATAGGCTCCAGCTTGCCTGCGACCTTGTAGAACAGGATAAAGCGGCTAGAGATAATGAGATGAGATAATAATAATAACAAAAAAAAACCAAGAAAATTGTATTTCTATTCAAATCTGTAATTGTATCTGTTTTGAAGACGCTATCTGTTCAGTCGTATTCGGCTATGCCCTTACCAGAAATCTCACTAGTAGATTATACAATAAAAACAACCCTTCCATGGCATGCATTCATGTTAAAAGCTTTTACATTCTTTTAAAACTAAAGCATATTAGTCATTAACTATGTTCACTTGTTTTGAATGTTATTACTTATACTAAGTATATTTTGACTGAAAATGCTTGCATCTAAACAAGACTGCACATATCACTCTAAAGATGGCCACATTTTTCTGAAGAGAAAATCCAGATAAAGCTGCACATTCCTCCCTGTAAAAGCCTCTCAGCTGTGTAGAATGGGCTCCTTATTAGTAGTGACATGCTCACTAATGGCTCTTAATGCTCATGGCCGTGTGAGTCACAAGGCCAGAGGTCTGGACCCCCATCTCTTTAGCTCTGTGTTAGGACAGTCTCTATAATGGCCAGATCTCATTTTCTCTCTAAGAACTTCTTTAATCCCTTTCTTCTGTTTGGTGTATCCAACCCTGACACCTCTCTCTCTGTCTGGGGTTAAGACGGGTGGCTGAACGTTTCAGCTTGACTGATGCCAGACATGGGGGCAAAGCCATGCACAGGGAAAGTCGATGTGGAGCAGAGAGCTGAGTGATGAAGTGACTGAGCCAAAAAGCACAGGGTCTGTGCCAAAAAAGCATTTGTAAGGATGTGCTAAAAGGCCAAGACGATTAGTGGTACATTAGTCATTTGGAGCACATGTGTACTGTATGTAAAATTCTTCCTAGTCAGCCAGATTGAGGAACTTGGCATTCTCAATATGATGAGGAAATGGTTTTGTATAATTATTGACTTTGAATGTTTTATTTTCAATCTTCACAGCAACACACCAGCATTTTTACAAGCTCCAAGTGTGCATGAACAAGAGGCAATACAAAATGCATACAGTGGTGCTTGAAAGTTTGTGAACCCTTTAGAATTTTCTATATTTCTGCATAAATATGACCTAAAACATCATCAGATTTTCACACAAGTCCTAAAAGTAGATAAAGAGAAGCCAGTTAAACAAATGAGACAAAAATATTATACTTGGTCATTTATTTATTGAGGAAAATTATCCAATATTACATATCTGTGAGTGGCAAAAGTATGTGAACCTTTGCTTTCAGTATCTGGTGTGACCCCCTTGTGCAGCAATAACTGCAACTAAACGTTTGCGGTAACTGTTGATCAGTCCTGCACACCAGCTTGGAGGAATTTTAGCCCATTCCTCCGTACAGAACAGCTTCAACTCTGGGATGTTGGTGGGTTTCCTCACATGAACTACTCGCTTCAGGTCCTTCCACAACATTTCCATTGGATTAAGGTCAGGACTTTGACTTGGCCATTCCAAAACATTAACTTTATTCTTCTTTAACCATTCTTTGGTAGAACGACTTGTGTGCTTAGGGTTGTTGTCTTGCTGCATGACCCACCTTCTCTTGAGATTCAGCTCATGGACAGATGTCCTGACATTTTCCTTTAGAATTCACTGGTATAATTCAGAATACATTGTTCCATCAATGATGGCAAGCTGTCCTGGCCCAGATGCAGCAAAACAGGCCCAAACCATGATACTACCACCACCATGTTTCACAGATGGGATAAGGTTCTTATGCTGGAATGCAGTGTTTTCCTTTCTCCAAACATGACGCTTCTCATTTAAACCAAAAAGTTTTATTTTGGTCTCATCCATCCACAAAACATTTTTCCAAAAGCCTTCTGGCTTGTCCACGTGATCTTTAGCAATCTGCAGACGAGCAGCAATGTTCTTTTTGGAGAGCAGTGGCTTTCTCCTTGCAACCCTGCCATGCACAACATTGTTGTTCAGTGTTCTCCTGATGGTGGACTCATGAACATTAACATTAGCCAATGTGAGAGAGGCCTTCAGTTGCTTAGAAGTTACCCTGGGGTCCTTTGTGACCTCGCCAACTATTACATGCCTTGCTCTTGGAGTGATCTTTGTTGGTCGACCACTCCTGGGGAGGGTAACAATGGTCTTGAATTTCCTCCATTTGTACACAATCTGTCTGACTGTGGATTGGTGGAGTCCAAACTCTTTAGAGATGGTTTTGTAACCTTTTCCAGCCTGATGAGCATCAACAACGCTTTTTCTGAGGTCCTCAGAAATCTCCTTTGTCCGTGCCATGATACACTTCCACAAACATGTGTTGTGAAGATCAGACTTTGATAGATCTCTGTTCTTTAAATAAAACAGGGTGCCCACTCACACCTGATTGTCATCCCATTGATTGAAAACACCTGACTCTAATTTCACCTTCAAATTAACTGCTAATCCTAGAGGTTCACATACTTTTGCCACTCACAGATATGTAATATTGGATGATTTTCCTCAATAAATAAATGACCAAGTATAATATTTTCATCTCATTTGTTTAACTGGGTTCTCTTTATCTACTTTTAGGACTTGTGTGAAAATCTGATGATGTTTTAGGTCCTATTTATGCAGAAATATAGAAAATTCAAAAGGGTTCACAAACTTTCAAGCACCACTGTATGTTTTGTTGGAGTAAGCATTTTTTGGTAGTTTGTATTTTCTAACAGTGATAAAGTCACACAAATTACAGCTGAAGTAACTGCATATTAGTATGTGCCTCTATGCTGTGTCTGTTTATATGTATTAAGGAGAAATTTCATAAAATGACACAAAAGTACAGTTTCAGCAGCATTACAGATCTCTCTGCAGTTAATGAGAGATTTCAGTGCTATTTGGGGAAACAAATCTCTCATCAAAGCAAGAAAGTATTTTATTGAGACACATCATATCAGAGGAATAATTTGGTAAAAATCAAATGTAAAAATTTTCCTCTTTTTTTTCATTTAAGTGTAACTTCACCCCCAGCTCTTAGCCTCTACCCATTGCATAATTTGGAAAATGTAAAGGGGGTGGGGTGGCTGAAGAGGGGGGCCATAAACTCCTGTGAATTATGAGTCTTGATCAGGATAGATTTAAAAATAATTGTGGTTTCACAGATGCCCACTCAAGGGCAGGGGCTGGGGGAGGTGGGCCATCCACTTCTGATTGAGGGCATTAGCATTCTTTTTTTAATACAAATTTCATGACGTACAGAAGTATCAAACAGTCAACTCTACGTCAGCATTGGCCTTGCAAGCTTCAGGATTATTTTAAGCAGTAGTTGGTATTTTGAGCCATTTTCAACTGATTTTTTTTTTTTTAAATGGCAATTTTGTCAATATTAACACCAGCATTAATGTGTTTCAGGTCAAGTCAAGTTTATTTGTATAGCGCTTTTAACAACAGACATAGTCACAAAGCAGCTTTACAGAAAATTAAAGACTTTAAACATGAGCTAATTTTATCCTTAATTTATCCCCAATGAGCAAGCCTGCGGCCATGGTGGCAAGGTAAAACTCCCTCAGTGTCAGTAATGCTGTCAAGAGAGCCAGTCTGAACCCAACTACAAACATGGCCACTCAGAACTACAACACCCACAAACCACAGCACCATCTATCACCTGTTTATTAAAGATACCTGTCATTCATTTCCTGGTTCATCAGCCCCTGCTAGATAAACACCTCTCCCACTCTCACTCGATGCAAAGTATCATTCAGTGTTCATTCCTGTCATACCGAGCCTTTATTCTACTGCCTGCTTTATTGTGTTCTCGACCCTCGCTCTGGTATCTTTCTCGTTATTCTCTAACCCTGTCCACATTGTCTCGTCTACCAATTGATCGACCCTCGCCTGTCCCACGACCTTGATTCTAGTCTAGCGTTTTGGCTTTGTTTCCAGTTTGCTTTCCCCACTTTCCCCTGCACATACATCCGTAAGTGTCTGCACCCTGACAGGATAATTCACTACGATGGATGCAGCAGACGAGGCGAGGCAAACTGTTCTGAGCACTCTGGGGCACCTCTTGGGGGAATATCAGCAGATGCTCACTGATCTCAATGCCAAGATGGCTCAGGTAGCTGCCGTGATGTCACAGGCCCTCTCAACACACCCCAAAATCCCCCCAAGTTCCGTGCTTTTGCTTTCATGCCCAGAGAAATACCCTGGAGATGTGCGCAGCTGTAAGGGATTTTTGCTTCAGTGCTCCATGTACTTCTCTACGATCCAACACATCTCCGACAAATGTAAGATCGCAAAGTTTCTTTTGTTCTTGACCAGCAAGGCTATGCAGTGGGCTAGTGCAGTGTGGAGGAGTGGAGGGGAGCACACAACCTTGTATGATCATTTCCTCACACTATTCAAGCATGTGTTTGATCATGAACCTGAGGGAATTGAGGTCGGCGACAGCCTACTGACCATCACACAGGGCTCTAGGAGAGTTGCCAACTATGCCTTAGATTTCTGAATTCTCGCAACAGCCAGTGGATGGAACGAGCCAGCTCTAAAAGCTGTTTTCTGCCAGGGGCTCTGCCCTGCTGTATTGAGTGAGCTGTCCTGCCATGATGAACATTTCACCTTAGATGCCCTGATTGCTCTCGCGATTCGGCTGGACCATCTACTATCCAGTTACCCATCACTCAAGGAGGAGGCCATACCCACTTCAACCACTGACGCTCCCACACACATAGAGGTCTCACAAACTCATCTGAAGCACTCCAAACGAGATTGGAGGAGGAGAGAGGGCTTGTGTTTCTACTGAGGTAGTGCCGACCATCAGATTATTCAGTCTCCAGTCCACCCACCGTGCACCAGCTCTGTGGAAACTGAGGCTGACCCAGTGAGTCCAGTAAGATCATTTAGAGCTCAGTCTTTCAAGCTTTCTGTTTTGCTGAAACTGCCTTCCTCAACCCCACGTGCTTTCTGCATTTGTTGGCTCGGGGGCAGAGGGGAATTTCATCAACAGCTCAGTCATCCAGAAGTTCAGTTTACCCACAAACCCTCTGCAGAGCCCACTCAGCATCAGGACAATCAACGGAGGCCCGATAGGGGAAGGTCTTGTCACCACCCGGACCACTCCCGTGCACATTCAGGTGGGAGCCCTCCATTCAGAGTTAATCTTACTCCTAGTTACCACTACCATAAATCATGACATCATTTTGGGTTATCCTTGGCTGCAGCTTCATGACCTGCTCACCTCCTGGCAGAATAAGGATATTCTCCAATGGTCCCTGACCTGTTTTCAGAACTGTCTTCAGCATCCTCAGATAAGTCTCTCTGCCACCTCTGTAAAGATTCCCCAGCCTGACTCCCTAGAAGGGGTCCCAGAGTGTTACTTGGACCTAAGGGAGGTCTTCAGTAAGGGTAAGGCGTGTGGCCTACCACCACACCACCCCTACAACTGTGCCATTGACCTCTTACCAGGCACTTCTCCACCACGCAGTCACATCTACCCTCTGTCCCAGGCAGAACAAGTGGTGATGAAGGAGTGCATACAAGAGGCTCTCAAGTAGGGAGACATATGCCTCACCTACATCCCCTGCATCAGTGGGGTTCTTCTTCGTAAAGAAGAGAGGGGGTGGCCTCTGCCCATGTATAGACTTTCGAAGACTCAATCAGATCTCAGTGAAGTACCCATATCCTTTTCCTTTGGTGTCCTCAGCTTTAGAACAGCTCCATAGCACCAAAGTGTTTTCTGAGCTAGACCTACGCAGTGCCTACAACCTGGTCCGTATCCGAGAAGGAGATAAGTGGAAGATGGCCTTCAGCACCAATGCCGGCCATTTTGAGTACTGGGTGATGCCATATGGCCTCTCTTCGGCGCCAAGCGTGTTCCAGTGTCTCATCAATTATGTACTTTGGGACATGTTAGGGAGATGTATGGTGGTGTACATCGATGATATACTGATCTACTCTCCAGATGAAGAGAGCCATCTCCAACATGTCCAATCAGTGCTCAACTGCCTGTTAGAAAACCAGCTTTATGTCAAAGCTGAGAAGTGCGAGTTCCACACACATCAGATCTCCTTTCTGGGATACATCATCAGTGCAGACGGGGTCAGTGTGGACCCCTCCAAGGTCTCTGTGGTGACTTCCTAGCTGGTGCCCACTTCAGTCAAGGAGCTACAATGCTTCCTAGGTTTCGCAAATTTCTATCGCCATTTCATTAGAAATTTCAGTACTCACGCGGCACCCTTGACCTCCATGTTAAAGAAGGTACCCAAGTGCCTCCACTGGACTCCTGCAGCCAAAGAGGACTTCAACAAGCTCAAAATGACCTTCACCACAGCCCTGATCCTCCAACACCCTGACCCTACCAGACCTTTCATGGTCAAGGTGGATGCCTCTGAGACAGGTGTAGGAGGGGTCCTCTCACAGTGCTTTGGTGAGAAGCCTAAGCTCCACCCAGTTGCATTCTTGTCAAAGAAACTCACCTCAGCAGAGAGGAACTATGACATTGGGAACAGAGAACTACTCGCTATCAGAGACACTGGCTGGAGGGAGCCACTTACCCCTTCATCATACTTATGGATCATAAGAACTTGGACTATCTCAAGAAGGCCAAGAGACTTAACCTACACCAAGCCTGATGGGCTCTGTTTTTCATGTACTTCCACTTCACAATATCCTATTGTCCAGGAACCAAGAACACTAAGGCGGATGCCCTGTCGTGTGTCTTCAGCCCATCTCCTCACAACCCTGAACCTCACCCCATTCTCACACCCAAATCCTTCATCTAAGCAATTTCATGGGACCTAGACAAGGAGATAAGGCAGTCGCAACCACAGATTCCTCCAGCTAATGGCCCACCTGGCCACCTGTACGTCCCCATCCATCTCCGAGGTAAACTTACATGCATCTCCTGCCACCGGTCACTCAAGCAGCCATCGTACTCACCAACCACTATGGAACAAGTACTGGTGGGAGAATATGTTGACTGAGATAATCCAGTCTATCTCCTCATGCACTGAGTGAGCACAAGCCAAGGTACTTCAAACACCTCCCACTGGTAAACTATGCCCTCTCCCTGTACCTCAGAGATCCTGGTCTCACCTGGCCATCAACTTTATCACTGACCTACCACCATCCCAGGGCAACACTACCATCCTGGTCATCATCAACAGGTTCTCCAAGGCACTGAGACTCATCTGGTTACCTGACATCCCCACAGCTTTCCAGACTGCTGAAATGTTCTTCCAGTATGTATTCAGATACTTTGGCATCCCAGTGGACATAGTCAGCGACCATGGCCCTCAGTTCATCTCTTGTCTATGGGCCAGTTTCACGGAGCAGTTAGGTGTCTCGGTGAGCCTCATGTCCGGATATCACCCCCAGTCCAATGGCCAGGTAGAGGGGGCTAACCAGGAGATAGGATGTTTCCTCAGAATCTTCTGCATGCAGAACCAGGGGGACTGGGCCCATTTCATTCTGTGGGCAGAGTATGCACAGAACTCTCTGAAGCACACAACTAACACCCTTTCAGTGCATGCTTGAGTACCAAGCCCCCCTGTTCCCATGGCATGACTCACCAGGATGGGTACAGGCAGTGGAGGAGTGGTTCTCATGCAGCCAGTCAGTTTGGGAGGCGGTTCATCAACATATCAAGTCTGTCAATGCCAAGTATAAGGAATACACTGACAAGCACAAGAGTGGCAACCCTGAGTTTTCTCCTGGTGACCTGGTATGGGTGTCAACTGAGGACTTCAAGGGACCCAATACTTGTAGGAAGCTACATGCATGCTACATCAGACCTTACAAGGTACTTTGATGCATCAATGAAGTCTCATACAGGCTTGAGCTCCCACCGCACAGCCGCTTGCCACCCACGTATCATGTCTCCTACCTAAAACCTGCCATTCAAGGTCCTCTGTCCACAAACACACTCACCCCAGACCACCCATCACCTTGTCCAGAAGGGGATTCCATCTACCAGGTAAACAGAATCCTAGACTCCAGGCACAGAAGAAGTCAGCTTGAGTATCTGGTAGATTGGGAGGGTTATGGACCTGAAGAGCAAAGCTGGGTAGGCACAAGGGACATTCTGGACTCTCTCCTGACTCAGGAGTTCCACAGCCAACACCCTGACAAGCCTGCAGCCAGAAGGAGAGGGCATCCTAGGAAGAATGTAGCTCCTGGAGGGAGCTCCTCGGGGGGTTCTGTCAGTAATGCTGTCGAGAGTGCTAGTCCAAACCCAACTACAAACATGACTGCTCAGAACTACAACACCCACGAACCACAGCACCCTCTATCACCTGTTTTTTTTTCTTCTTTGCTGTTGCCTTTTATATTTTGTGAACAATTATTTTATTTTGTAAATACACAGAAACACAGAACAATCCCGCATCCCCACCCTCCACCCACTAACTCACCCACAAACAAACCTTGTGGCAAACATCTGAGAGAAGTATATTAATAGCATATATACAGTGGTGCTTGAAAGTTTGTGAACCCTTTAGAATTTTCTATATTTCTGCATAAATATGGCCTAAAACATCATCAGATTTTCACACAAGTCCTAAAAGTAGATCACGAGAACCCAGTTAAACAAATGAGATGAAAATATTATACTTGGTCATTTATTTATTGAGGAAAATGATCCAATATCTGTGAGTGGAAAAAGTATGTGAACCTTTAGGATTAGCAGTTAATTTGAAGGTGAAATTAGAGTCAGGTGTTTTCAATCAATGGGATGACAATCAGGTGTGAGTGGGCACCCTGTTTTATTTAAAGAACAGGGATCTATCAAAGTCTGATCTTCACAACACATGGCACGAACAAAGGAGATTTCTGAGGACCTCAGAAAAAGCGTTGTTGATGCTCATCAGGCTGGAAAAGGTTACAAAACCATCTCTAAAGAGTTTGGACTTCACCAATCCACAGTCAGACAGATTGTGTACAAATGGAGGAAATTCAAGACCATTGTTACCCTCCCCGGGAGTGATCAACCAACAAAGATCACTCCAAGAACAAGGCGTACACGACACATAGTCAGCGAGGTCTCAAAGGACCCCAGGGTAAATTCTTAGCAACTGAAGGCCTCTCTCACATTGGCTAATGTTCATGAGTCCACCATCAGGAGAACACTGAACAACAATGGTGTGCATGGCAGGGTTGCAAGAAGAAAACTGCTGCTCTCCAAAAAGAACATTGCTGCTCATCTGCAGTTTGCTAAAGATCATGTGGACAAGCCAGAAGGCTATTGGAAAAATGTTTTGTGGATGGATGAGAACAAAATAGAACATTTTAGCTTAAATGAGAAGCGTTATGTTTGGAGAAAGGAAAACACTGCATTCCAGCATAAGAACCTTATCCCATCTGTGAAACATGGTGGTGGTAGTATCATGGTTTGGGCCTGTTTTGCTGCATCTGGGCCAGGATGGCTTGCCATCACTGATGGAACAATGAATTCTGAATTATACCAGCAAATTCTATAGGAAAATGTCAGGACATCTGTCCATGAACTGAATCTCAAGAGAAGGTAGGTCATGCAGCAAGACAACGACCCTAAGCACACAAGTCGTTCTACCAAAGAATGGTTAAAGAAGAATAAAGCTAATGTTTTGGAATGACCAAGTCAAAGTCCTGACCTTAATCCAATCGAAATGTTGTGGAAGGACCTGAAGCGAGCAGTTCATGTGAGGAAACCCACCAACATCCCAGAGTTGAAGGTGTTCTGTATGGAGGAATGGGCTAAAATTCCTCCAAGCCTGTGTGCAGGACTGATCAACCATTACCGGAAATGTTTAGTTGAAGTTATTGCTGCACAAGGGGGTCACACCAGATACTGAAAGCAAAGGTTCACATACTTTTGCCACTCACAGATATGTAATATTGGATAATTTTCCTCAATAAATAAATGACCAAGTATAATATTTTTGTCTCATTTGTTTAACTGTGTTTTCTTTATCTACTTTTAGGACTTGTGTGAAAATCTGATGATGTTTTAGGTCATATTTATGCAGAAATATAGAAAATTCTAAAGGGTTCACAAACTTTCAAGCACCACTGTATATAAAATATTAAATACAAATGTATACACATACATAATATTTATACAATTGTATGCAAACACCATGCATATACAATACTAAGTACATACACACTGATATAATGATATAAAAAACTGATATAATGGAATCAACAGTGGCTAACAAATGCTTTCACTTTATCAAAGGCAGCACTCCACCTCTCCAAAGTCCTTGTGCTAGCCCTATGAATACGAGCTGTTGAAAGCTCCATGGAAATAATGTCAAGCAAACTAAGAGCCCATAAATGTCTACACATAAAATGAGGAGGGTTCCAGTGACAGACCAGCAACTTCTTAGCTGCTGTGAAAGTGGCAATAAGTAGATTCCTCTGAAATATTGTCAGTGGAAGGTTTGAAAAGTCCGCCAGAAAGAACAAATTAGGTGTTAAAATAAGATATCTGTCTATTAGGCTTGATATCCATAGCTAACTGTTGCCAGAATGGGCAAAGTGTTGGGCAGTCCCAAAAAAAAGTAAAAAAGTCCCAGGTACCACTTGAGAACATAAATTACAGTTCGGAGACAAGGAGAGATGCATGTGAAATCGTTTCAGTGGGGCCAAGTAAATTCTATGTGCCAGCTTCCAATGTATCATCTGATGATTTGGGTTCTTAGAAGATAGAGTAATTACTTTCCACGTTTGATTAGAGAAGATGTCTTGTACGTCACATTCTAGATCTTTAGACTAAACTGCAGCTACTCCAAGAGAGCTATAGGAGGATTTAAGAAGAAAAGAATAAATATGGGAAGCAGAGCTAATGCTATAGTTATCGGAATATATTAACTTGTAGAGTGGATGTAAAGGTGGCTGTGTATCCTGGGGGACCCCACAAGCACGAAGAGTGGAACTGATATGCAAGTACATATAAAATGAAGTGCCAGGTACATCGTATTGAGCCTTAATGTCCTGAAATGTTCTTAGACCTTTGTCACTGAATATGTCCCTGAGAACCTTGATGTTGCACTTGGCCCACTGAGAGCACTGGAATGGAACATTTCCAGAAAAGAACTGATAATTATTAAAGAGAGGGAAGTGGTGATGCCATTTTGACATGGATCCTGTCTGTTTTTCTATTGTCCTCCAGGTGGATATTAAATGGGTTATTATAGGACCAAAACAGAGACTACATTGTCAAAGAGAAATACTACAAAAAATCAGGCCCTTTAATTCATGGGGGGCCACGAGTGATTCTTCAATGGCCCTCCACGCCATTGGAGCTGAAGCAAACTGATACAGGACAAAGGATAAATGATTGGGAGTAAAATTTGAAATTGGGAAAAGAAAGACCTGCATCTACCTTACTGCACTGAATAGTGGATAACTCGATATGGGAACGCTTCCCATTCCAAATATATTTTAGGAGAACAGAATTAAGTTGGGGCGGCACGGTGGTGTAGTGGTTAACACTGTCGCCTCACAGCAAGAAGGTCCTGGGTTCGAGCCCCGGGGCCGGCGAGGGCCTTTCTGTGTGGAGTTTGCATGTTCTCCCCGTGTCTGCGTGGGTTTCCTCCGGGTGCTCCGGTTTCCCCCACAGTCCAAAGACATGCAGGTTAGGTTAACTGGTGACTCTAAATTGACCGTAGGTGTGAATGTGAGTGTGAATGGTTGTCTGTGTCTATGTGTCAGCCCTGTGATGACCTGGCGACTTGTCCAGGGTGTACCCCGCCTTTCGCCCGTAGTCAGCTGGGATAGGCTCCAGCTTGCCTGCGACCCTGTAGAACAGGATAAAGCGGCTACAGATGATGAGATGAGATGAGAATTAAGTTGGTCATATCTGTGAAGAATCTCAGTCATCCAGGTACATAGTAATCTGTGGTTGGTTGAAGAGAGCAACTGGACTTGCTTGAAGATTCTTGAAAATGTTTCGCCTCTCATCTTAAAGGCTTCCTCAGTTCTGTCTGACTAATAGGGAGTATCCAGTATTTATCCTCTCATGGATCATCATAGAATCCGAATCAGAATGCTGATGGCTGCATTGTAGGTGGCTGATAAAAGATGTCATAGACACCCACCTCTGTTCAATGATGGTCGTTCCAGGTTGACAAAAATGAACGATCCTCTCTGGCTAAGATGTCTGCCAGTTTTCTGGAAGTCCTCTCATACTCCCGCACCAGTCGAAGGGATCTCATCCCCAAAGTGCGTAGAAACATATCTGTGAAGAATCTCAGGCTACATCCACACGACAACGGCAACAAGATTTTATTAAAAGAATATCGCGTCCACATGGGCAACGGATCAGTAAAATATCAGGTACATATGGCAACGCAATGCTTGCTGAAAACGATGCAATGCACATGCCACACCTCTATGTGCGCTGTAAGACGGTCCCATCGGAGACACCAGAACAATAGAAGAAGCAGGATGCATGCGCATAAACCCCTTCTTCTACCCAGCATGAAGTACTCACAGGAACAAACACACAACAACAAGAAGAAGATGGCTGCGACTACGCGAGGAAATCGTGCCTTCTGTGTGTACAAATTAGTTTTATTAGTGTGCATAGTTTTATATAACTTAATTTTCTTATTGTGTGTGAACATTTTGAAAAGCATTTTTATATAATTTATATAACTTTTTATATTGTGTGTGAACATTTTGAAAAGCAGTCTCATCTCATCTCATTATCTCTAGCCGCTTTATCCTTCTACAGGGTCGCAGGCAAGCTGGAGCCTATCCCAGCTGACTACGGGCGAAAGGCAGGGTACACCCTGGACAAGTCGCCAGGTCATCACAGGGCTGACACATAGACACAGACAACCATTCACACTCACATTCACACCTACGGTCAATTTTAGAGTCACCAGTTAACCTAACCTGCATGTCTTTGGACTGTGGGGGAAACCGGAGCACCCGGAGGAAACCCACGCGGACACGGGGAGAACATGCAAACTCCGCACAGAAAGGCCCTCGCCGGCCCCGGGGCTCGAACCCAGGACCTTCTTGCTGTGAGGCGACAGCGCTAACCACTACACCACCGTGCCACCCCTGAAAAGCAGTCTTATCCAATAAAAAAAAGAAATTCAAGAAATGGTTCAGTTACTTGTTTATTTAAAAGAAAAGCTGTATACAAAAGTGAATGCAATGCAGTGGTTCATACAAAACAGCGAGAGTGCTGCTTGTTCTAGTCATGTGGTTGTGACGTCATCGTAAACAAATCCGTTCTACTCATCCAGGCAACTTCACAACGGCGCCGTTGCCAGATTTTTCCACTCTGGAACCCGTTCTCAAAAAATATCGTTTTGGGGCACCCAAAACGCTGGTGCCGTGTGGACGCCAGGCTGAAACAATAAACAATTTTATCAGATTCACCTGAATCCATTGCCGTGTGGACAGGGCCTCAGTCATCCAGGTACATAGTCGTCTGTGGTTGGTTGAAGAGAGGATAAATACTGGATACTCCCTATTAGTCAGACAGAACTGAGGAAGCCTTTAGGATGAGAGGCGAAACGTTTTCAAGAATCTTCAAGCAAGTCCAGTTGCTCTCTTCAACCAACCACAGATTATTTAAGTTGGTTCCATATCACCTGTTTATTAAAGACACCTGTCACTTGTTTCCTGGTTCATCAGCCCCTGCTAAATAAACACCTCTCCCACTCTCACTCAATGCAAAGTATCGTTCAGTGCTCATTCCTGTCATACTGAGCCTTTATTCTACTATCTACTTTATTGTGTTCTTGACCTTCTCTCTTGTATCTTTCTCATTATTCTCTAGCCCTGTCCGCATTGCCCCGTCTACTGATTGATCGACCCTCACCTATCCCACGACCTTGATTCTAGTCTCATGTTTTGGCTTTGTTTCCAGGTTGCTTTCCTCACTCTCCCCTGCACATACATCCGTAAGTATCTGCACCCTGACACTCAGATGACATGAGGAAGAAACTTCAAAGGGAACCAGACTCAAAAGGGAACCCACCCTCATCTAGGTGATAACAGATAGTGTGATTAAAAATAACCTGCTTCTATAACTGTGTCCTATATAGTCACAAAGTATAACTGTTAAACCAGGAAAATCATTATAGTTTTAACATGAAGTCTGTTTTATTGAAGTTATAAACTGTTCATTGATGGAAACTTGAGTGCAAAACTGTTCATGACAACTGCAGTCCTAAAGTTAACAAGTCAACTGACATAAACGCATTACTGTAAGTATCCAGAGCCATCTTCCAAGTGCAACTTTCAACTGTCCATATGGGGCCATCCTCCACAGGAGTGAGGAGTGATGAGATGAGACTCCAGACAGACATAGGGCATCAGGCAGTTCTACGAAACAGAAGAGGTCAGCATCACTGGTGTCTCAGGATTGACATGTAACCCAGAGAGGGACAGATGGGGGAAGAGATGGGAGGGAGAGAAAACACAGGTTGTTACATAGGTATGCCCAATGTCACTTAAAGAGTAAGAAGATGATACACTTTGCACTGAGTACAAGCAGGGACTCCGGCAAGACTAACAGCAAAGGGGGAGAGCCAGAAGGTAACACAGACATGAGGGCGCTCTGGGACATAAAGCAGCCAGCCGCTACACCGTCAACAAACTCGAGTGAGCAAGTGAATGTGGGGAGTGAGAGCATCCATACATCTTAGTTTAGCAAAACACTATATGCCTGAGGACCCTCCAGATCTACTCCTTTACCTAATGAAATTATTAACAAAAGGCTTGACTAAACAGATATGTTTTCAGCCTAGACTTAAACACTGAGACTGTGTCTGATCCCTGAACACCACTTGGAAGGCTGTTCCATAACTGTGGGGCTTTGTAAGAAAAGGCTCTGCCCCCTGATGTAGCCTTCACTCTATGAGGTACCAGCAGATAGCCTGTATCTTTTGATCTAAGTAGGCATGCTGGGTCATAAAGGACCAGAAGTTTGCTCAGGTACTGTGGTGCAAGACCATTCAGCAATTTAAAGGTCAATAGTAGTATATTATAATCAATACGAAATTTGATTGGGAGACAGTGTAGTGTGGAAAAGACAGGGGTGATGTGGTCATTTCTTCTAGTTCTAGTAAGGACTCTTGCTGCTGCATTTTGAACTAACTGGAACTTGTTTATACACTTATTGGAACATCCAGACAGTAAGACATTACAATAATCCAACCCAGAGGTAACAAAACATGAATTAGTTTTTCTGCATCATGCAGTGACATTACATTTCTTATCTTAGCAATATTTCTGAGATGAAAGAAAGCTATCCAGGTAATGTTATTGATATGAGTTTCAAATGAAAGACTGGAGTCAATGATCATGTGGAGGTATTTTACTGCTGCACGTGAAGAAACAGAAAGGCCATCCAGAGTTACTGTGTAATCAGAAATCTAGCTATATCTTGCTGCATGTGGTCCTAGTACAAGTACTTCAGTCTTGTCAGAGTTAAGCAGAAGGAAGTTAACCCCTTCAAACATATGTGTACAATTGAATACATGAAGTTCCATAGCATTTTTCCCTGTGTTCGAAGGGGTCAATAAGCATTCAGTGTCTAATTTCTTTTACACATTCCTCAATTTTATTAAGCTGGTGTCTATACAACTGTGTGTCATCAGCATAACAGTTGAAACTAATACCATGTCTATGAATAATATCACCCAAAGGTAACATATATAAAGAAAAAAAGCAGTAGGCCTAAGACAGAACCTTGTGGAACACCTAACTTTACCTCAGTATGTCTAGAAAAATCACCACTTACATCAACAAACTGATAGCGATCAGTTAAATAAGACCTGAGCCAGGAGAGGACTGTTCCCTTAACTCCCACAACATTTTCTAGTCTATCCAGGAGAATGAAATGATCAATGTGTCAAAGGCTGCACTAAGGTCAAGCAATACAAGCAGGGAGACAGCCCTGATCAGATGCCAACAGTAGATTGTTTACTACTTCAATCAGTGCTGTCTCTGTGCTATGATGAGGTCTAAATCCTGACTGATACATTTCATGGATGTTATTCCTATGTAGTTATAAGCATAACTGCTGTGCCATAGTTTTTTTCTAGGATCTTAGAGATAAAGGGGAGGTTTGATATTGGCCTATAATTAGACAGCTGACAGGGGTCGAGGTCAGGTTTTTTTTTAATCAGGGGTTTGATAACTGCTAGTTCAAAAGATTTGGGAACATAACCAATTCTAAGGGAAGAATATATTATTTTTAGAAGAGTTTCAATTGCTTCTGGTATTACCTGTTTGAAGAGTCATGTAGGTAAGGGATCTAGTACACAAGTGGAAGATTTTGATGTGGGGATTAATAAAATTAGTTTGATTTCTCTAAGGGGAGTAAAACATTCTAATTGTTGATCTGATACAGTTATATTGTTAACTACAGGCTTACTTAAATTGTCTGGTCTTAAATTAGTAGTTTGAATTTTTTGTCAGATATTTTTAATTTTGTCATTGAAAAAATAATGAGGTTGTTGCTACTACATATTGCAGGTATGCATGTGTCTATGGTGGTCTTTTTCCTAGTTAATTTTGCTACAGTATTAAATGAGAATCTAGGATTATTTTTGTTATCCTCTATTAGGTTGGAGAGATATGTTGATCTAGCAGCACTAAAAACTTTTCTCTACTTCAGGAAGGTCTCCTTCCATACTAATTTGAATGTTACCAATTTTGTTTGATGCTATTTACATTCTAATTTTCGAGTGGTTTGTTTTAAAGTGTGAGTGTAATCATTATACCGAGGAGCTAATTTTTTTCTCTCTAATCATTTTTTCTTTGAAGTGGAGCTACATTATCTAAAGTATAGTGGAACATTGACTCTAAGCATTCAGTTGCCTGATCAAGTTCTGCGGGGGCTGACAGTGACCCAGTCAAAGTTGATAACTCTGGGAGACTATTTATAAAACTCTGTGCAGTAGTTGACGTGAATGTACATTTAATACAGTAGCATGGTGAGGTGCATATATTATTGCTCAAACATATTTTGAATAAGATAATGATCTGAGGTAACTTCAGACTGTGGAAGTGTGACTATATTTTCTATGTTTAACCCAAATGTTAGTATTAGATCGAGAGTGTGACCACCATTGTGGGTAGGTCCTATGACATTCTGATTAACCCTTGCTGAATCTAAAATGTGGGCGGCACGGTGGTGTACTGGTTAGCACTGTCGTCTTGCAGCAAGAAGGTCCTGGGTTCAAGCCCAGCAGCCAACGAGGGCCTTTCTGTGTGGAGTTTACATGTTCTCCCCATGTCTGTGTGGGTTTTCTCTGGGTGCTCTGGTTTCCCCCACAGTCCAAAGACATGCAGGTTAGGATAATTGGTGGCTCTAAATTGACCATAGGTGTGAATGGTTGTTTGTCTGTATGTGTTAGCCCTGCAATGACCTGGCAACTTGTCCAGGGTGTACCCTACCTTTCGCCCATAGTCAGCTGGGATAGGGTCCAGCTTGCCTGCCACCCTGTACAGGTTAAGCGGCTTCAGATAATGGATGGATGAATCTAAAATAGACATGAATGCTGTTTTCAGAGGATCTTCTGGCTTATCAAAGTGAATATTAAAATCTCCAACAACTAAAGCTTTGTCTAAGGAAATACTAAGGTCTGAGATGAAAGCCACAAATTCAGAAAGAAACTCAGAATATGGCCCCGGGGGCCTGTAAATAATAAGTAACAGAATTGACTGGCTAGACTTATTTTTCAAGGCTATATACATTATATTACTATCAAGAACTTCAAATGTATTGAATTTATGCTTCAGTGACTATAACCTGCTGTAAGCTACATTGCCATGCCGCACTGGGATGGGGCCAGAGCATACTACAGCATCGGACATCGCCTTTGCTAATTTAAACATCTCTACAAAATTACTCTTAGTAACCTCAGACCAACGAAGGTGTATATCATTAGTTACTACATGGATAACTATCTTTGAGAACCTGTGCTTTCCTTGGACCCTAAGATTACCTGCAATGTCCAGTGCCCTGGCTCCTGGTATACACCTGACTAAAGCTATTGGTGCCTGTAAAGGCCTCGCTAACTTCACGTGCCATATGATAGACTCTCCTATAACCAGAGCTCTTTCAGGTTTCTCAGCGGGTGCAGCACTAAAGAGAGCAAACCTGTTTGACACGTGAAGCAGAGAGGAGTGGTGCTCCCGTGGGCAAGCCTCAGCAGTAGCTTTGGCGCTACAATTACCGGTATGTCGCCGAGTCATCACCCATTCACCCTGCTGTAAGGGCTCTAATGCTATAGTTGGGGGATTGCTAAGTCCAACTAGGGCATCCAGACTTTCCCTTACAGAAACTACACTGCTCTCATTCTCACTAACCCTTTCTAGAGTCTGGATGTGTACCTCTAAAGCTGCAATCTTCTCTGTCAGAGAACTAACTCATCTGCATTTGTCCCAAATAAATCTATCACTAGTGATGGAGGAAGAATGACTAAACATCCTGCACTCAGCATACTGAACAAGCTGAAGGTGTGCCATGATGAATGGATTTACGTATCTTAATCGAAGATCTGTTGATATTAAAGCAGATCCAATGTGGATGGCCTCTGCTTGCGGTCTTTGCACGGGAGGAAAAAACTTCCGGTCTTGACGTTCTCTGAAAAAATCTGAAATGTGGAAAAAGGGAAAGTGAAAGTACAATAAAAAAATGCATCACAATACAGTCATATCATTTAGTTTATAACTAAAAAAACACATTTAAGTGTCCAGTACCTCTTTAACAAAGAGTCTTTGATTTTTTTTTTATTTCGTACGGAAGTTACTAGGATTATAGTTTGGCATATTCGAGTCTTCAAGCTATACATTCAGAACTGTACATGCATAACATAATATTAATACAAGCCAAATTTACAAAAAAAGTTTCAATGCACAAAATTCATTTAATGACAAGCACCTGCATGTCTCTGTGGACCATCTTTTTCCAGAATCCTAATACTGGAATTTTAATTCCTATAACCCGAGCTTTAATTCTGCATGAAAATTTTTAGCAAATTGTTAAAAATCAAACAGTTGTCAAGATACCAACAATTTAGCCTTGAAAGTCATAAGGAGAGATTTTTTTTTCTAGAAACCTAAGTTTGGAAGCTATGTGTGCTTTAATGTCCAGCAACCTAAATCTAGCATTCTGCCTATTGGTGCCATTCATGCAAAAAAATATTTAGAAATGATAAAAGTAGTAACATTTGTGGCCTGCACATCTCTGTGCATTATTATCTGTAGTTAATAAAAATACACTCCATTCTTTCTACACTTGCTTCAAACAACAGCTACATAAATTATTATTATTATTATTATTATTATTATTTTAATAAATATTTTGTGGGCGGCATGGTGGTGTAGTGGTTAGCACTGTTACCTCACAGCAAGAAGGTCCTGGGTTCAAGCCCAGCGGCCGATGCGGGCCTTTCTGTGTGGAGTTTGCATGCTCTCCCTGTGTCCGCGTGGGTTTCCTGTTAGGACTGGGACTATTTTGGCCTCTAGAGGCCGCTGTTATGTTTATCTTGTCATGTTTGTTTTGGCCTCTAGAGGCCGCCACTGTGTTTTGTGTTTGTCTTGATTGCCTGTTTCCTGCCCCGCCCTGTTCCTTAATTAGTTTGTGTATACCGTAAATACCCCTCTGTTTGTTCCCTTGTCACGGAGTCTTTATGCTATGCTGTCTAGTGCTAGTTTCCTCTGTCCCACGTATCTTGCCTGTGCCCTTGTGTTTTTGATATTTTTGCTTTCTTTGGACTTTGTACCTTTTTGATCTTCTGAGTGTTCAGCATTTTGCCTTTCCTTTTGTTTTTGGACATTTTACCTTTGGATATTTTTATTTTGGTTTATCTTCTGAGCTTTTGGATTTTCTTTTTGTTTTTTCCATTGGATTGTCTCATCTCATTATCTCTTGTAAATAGTGTAAATAAACCTTTTTTTTGATACTCTACTTTTGCCTCATGCCTCTGTACTTGAGTCATCCCCCTGGTGGCCTAGTGGGGGTTTGCTAGATTATCACACCAGCGACCCGGGTTCGAATCCCAGCAAAACCCTAACATTTCCTCTGGGTGCTCCGGTTTCCCCCAAAGGCATGAAGGTTAGGCTAATTGGCTCTAAATTGACCATGAGTGTGAATAGTTGTCTGTGTGTCAGCCCTGTGATGACCTGGTGACTTGTCCAGGGTGTCCCCCACCTCTCGCCCGTAGTCAGCTGGGATAGGCTCCAGCTTGTCTGTGATCCTGTAGGACAGGATAAGTGGCTACAGATGATGGATGGATAAATATTTTGAATAGTGTGTAATTAGAAATGTAAGTTCAAAGTGAATCTCATCTCATTATCTCTAGCCGCTTTATCCTTCTACAAGGTCGCAGGCAAGCTGGAGCCTATCCCAGCTGACTATGGGTGAAAGGCGGGGTACACCCTGGACAAGTCGCCAGGTCATCACAGGGCTGACACATAGACACAGACAACCATTCACACTCACATTCACACCTACGGTCAATTTAGAGTCACCAGTCAACCTAACTTGCATGTCTTTGGACTGTGGGGGAAACCGGAGCACCTGGAGGAAACCCACGCAGACTCAGGGAGAACATGCAAACTCCACACAGAAAGGCCCTCGTCAGCCATGGGGCTCGAACCCGGACCTTCTTGCTGTGAGGTGACAGCACTAACCACTACACCACCGTGCAGCCCAAAGTGAAACTATTTTAACATATTAATCCGTTCTAGCATTCTTCTTGTCAAATTTGGGAGGAAGGACCTAGTGCACAGAATGTTACCACATTACCTAAAAAGGGGAAAAAATTATTCAAAATGTTAAAGATGGTGACCCCCATATATAACCTTTCAATTTTCACAGTGAAGTTTTATCCAAGTTTAGAGATCACAGTAAGTCTCACTTTATGCTAAACCACCTCAGCAAGTATAGTGATGTCACTGAAGAGCTGGATGTGTTTTGAGTCTCATGTTTAGAAATTTTTGGTGAGATAGCATTTTATTACTGTTGACTTCATTTGCATCATTGTTCCAGTGCAAAACTGGACATGAAGCATGTCTTGTCTAATTTACTACATTTGTAGGGGAGAGTGAGACTGTCTACATTTAATTCTTTGCCAAAATATTACTTTGTGCAAAATGTTACAATGTATTTTTGCAGCAACAGTGAACAGAACTTACAAAGCATCCATCCATCCATTATCTGTAACTGTTTATTCTGTACAGGGTCGTGGGCAAGCTGGAGCCTATCTCAGCTGACCATGGGCGAGAGGCAGGGTACAGCCTGGACAAATCACCAGATCATCACAGGGCTGACACATAGGTGGGGTTTACATTAGACCGTATCAGCGGATCATCAGATTAACGTTTTTTAAACGATTAGCGTGCACACAGCAACGCCAATACACGATTCGCGTGCACACAGCAATGCCAATACACGGATACGCTCGGCTCTACAAGCATCCTGCGCTCCAAATCACTCCGCCCTGAACAGCGAGTGCCCTCTGGAGGGTGCGCACTCCGGCCCTGCGCAGCTCACAGAGCGCGCGAGTGAAGCGCACGAGCAGTGATTCGGGACTGAGCCGCTGTGTGTGTGATCCCAGTGCATATCGGGCATGCGCGTCACTTACCACTTGCAAGTGGAAGGATGGCAAGCCTAAAGGCAATCATAACTACACAATGGGCAGTATTTGCATCAGTATTTGCAGTATTTTCATACTTTTATACTCTTTAATGAAAGGTGATACAAGGCGGAAGTCCACGCCGTTTTTCAGCAGTCGCGTCACATGACCAACGCCAGCGAATCAGGAAGGTGGATGTCACAGTGATGTTGTCCAATGACAATGCCAGCTAGAGCTCAGCACAGAGTATCCGCGTATTCTCAATGTTTACACAGCACCGGACCAGACACGATCTGGATTGAATACGTGGACCCTGGCGGATTCCCATTTCCCGGCATTTCCAGGCGTTTTAATGTAAATGGACAGTGCATCCGCGAAGAAAACGAGACAGATACGGTCTAATGTAAACTTGGCCATAGAGACAAACAACCATTCCCACTCACATTCACGCCTATGGTCAATTTAGAGCCACCAATTAGCCTAACCTGCATGTCTTTAGACTGTGGGGGAAACCAGAGCACCCAGAGGAAACCCACACAGACATGGGAAGAACATGCAAACGCCACACAGAAAGGCCCCCATCAGCCACTGGGCTCAAACCCAGAACCTTCTTGCTGTGAGGTGACAGTGCTAACCACTACACCACCATGCCGCCCACTTGCAAGGTAGCTTAAGTTTTTTATATAAGGTCACTGGCTTTTTATATTCTTTTTGTTGTAAAATCTCTGGTAAAGAGATCAGCCTATATAAGTGCATGAAAAGCACAGCTGTGTAAGTATATTCACTGAGGTGAGTAAAGAGAAGAAATATCCTGTCAGACTTTAAGGAAGAGCTTAGCATCACAAAAAGAACAGGAATCACTGGTGTCAGATCAAAGTAAGGGTCAAAACCTTTGGAAAAGAGGAGTCAGTTCATACAGCTTCATCACTGAGGTAATGTTTGCTGCCCAGTGAGATTATAAAACTGCAAATCAGTTCAGTCCAGATTCTCAGGCACTGTCATGAACACTGGGTGTCATTTCACAAGTCTGCCCTCATATGAATGATGTAATGCTGGCTGAGTGAACATGGTGTAGTGAGAATCTGCTGAAGCCTCATGGGGGGAGGATGTATAAATCACAATCATTCATTCATTACTCTGATTATGGCACAGCAGGGCTTTAATGAGTCATGTCTATCAAGCCAGGGAGTACTGTTTCACATGGATTAGACATGAAGCTAGATGTACAAGTGTGAGAGGACAGGACAAGCTCTAAGGTCATAGGGCACTGAGGTGAGAGTCAAGGTCAGTGGGTTAATGAGTCATTAGTCCTACAGGAACTATAGATAATTACATTTTGAGTTTTCTGAGGTCAACCACAAGATTTGTTAGGAATCAAATATTCATCACATTCACTTAATTGAAAGCAAAATAGACCACTTTTTTAAGATTCTGTGTTCTATATTTAGTCACCCAATATATACCTAGTAGACATTTTGGCTAAATATTTCACATATGAAAAGGGATCTAAAATAATGCTTATGATTTTGGCATACTTAATATACCATTCCTTCATCTTCAGTAACATGGCCTTTATCCGAGTTGATCGAGAGCATATGATGGGAACACTAGGTGTAATGTGGAAACATATGCAGGATGGGATGTCAGGCTATTGCAAGGGCACTATGCACACACACATTCATACACTCATTCACACCCAGGAGCAATTTAGAATAGCCAATCCACCTACCAGAATGTTTTTGGGAGGAAACCCATGAACCTGGAGGAAATCCATGCAACCAGTGAAGAACATGTAAAACCCCACACAGGAAGTAACTGAAGGTGAGGATCATACTGGTGAAGCTGGAGCTGTAAAATGGCAATGCTACCTGCTTTGCCATCACAAATTTTCATATATATTTTTAAAGTATGTCCTATTTTTTTAAATACATATCCATCCATCCATTATCTATACAGTTTATCCAACAGAGGAGTGGGGGAAGCTGGAGCCAATCCCAGCTGACTTCGAACGAGAGGCAAGATACACCTGGGAAGGTCACCAATCTATTGCAGGGCTAAGGGCCTCTGCATGCTCTTGCGACAAGGTTTTCGCAGATAGCTTTTCGCAGACAGTTGTAATTTATCATTGAGCGGGGAGTAATAGCCGTGCGTGATGTTATTCACCGCCACAACGCAAGGGGGCGCGAAGTCGCGAAATCGCTAGGAGTAGTTGGTGGGTGTGGTTAGTGGAGTGTTTATCCTCCAGTTACTTATAATGACTAGAACTGGAGTCGTATAGATGTATGTACTTCCTCACTTCCTCGATCAACCGCTCTTCATGCTGCTCCATCTTCGCTCGTGTTTTTAAAAATGGCGGTAGTGAAAACAAACCAAACCGGGAAAGTAGGGAAGCGGAAGTGCGTGTACAGCGGATGTAGAGTGGACCTGGAGTGGACCAATCAGAGCCCTCTTGTCTGCGATGCTGTCTGCGAGGCTTCTGCGGTGGTCACAATTTTTGGGAGGTGCGCGCAGAGTGTCTGCGAAGGTGGGGGGGGCTACGCAGACGCCATCTGCGACACCATCTGCGAGGACTGCGTTGTCAGCATAAATTGGCCTTAACACAGAGACAAACATTCATTTGCAATCACAGGCAAGTTAGAGTAGACAGTCGACCTAATCAGCATGTCTTTGGACTGTAGGAGGAAACCTGGAGCATCTGAAGCAGACCCACAAACACATGTAAAGAACATTGCAAACGTCACACAGAAAGGCCCCTGTCAGTCACAAGGTTAAAACCCAGAACCTTCTTACTGTGAGGCAACAGTGCTAACCACTGTACTACTGTTCTGCTCTTTAATACATGCACACAATTAAAATAAATAAACATCATATGTGTCCTAAAAGTCATATGTAAATAGTTTGATTCCAACAGACTGGAATCACTTTCTGTGGCTGCATCTTGAATGGTGACCCGTTTGGGCCTATAATGCTGGATGGTTTTCCCCATATAGTGAGCAAACATAAGTATACCATACTTGCATATAACATACCTGCAATACTCTAATCCAACACTCTAAAGCAGTGTTTGGTTTGTGTCTCTGATGGAAGCCTCAAAGCATGGACAGTACCAGTCAAAAGTTTGGACACACCTTGAAATACCGTAAAATGCTTGGGTTTTTTTCTTTACTTTTATGAATTAAAATACACTTCATGTGTTAAAGTAATGATGGATGTCGTTTCTCTTTACCTCGTTGAGCAGTTTTTGACAAAATATGGTGTAACAATTCCCTGAGGTTGGATAATGGGGAACTGGGAACAGGCACAACAATTCAAGGTGCACTTTTATTTTTATTGCTCATTTTTCAGAGGCTAAAATACAGGTACAGACACAGATTGCAGAACACAGCTCACTCTCTCATTACTGGCTATCTGAAAGACACACAGAGACACATGTTAATAGACAGTCAGTAATTAGACACAGGTGTAACTCATCACATGTTACCTGCTGGTTCAACCTGACTCCTTGCCATTCACAGCTGATGCTCAACCACACCCTTGCTGCTACATATGGATTACTACAATTTTGGAATAGGGCTATTTACTGTATTTTCATTATTTACTATTTGATGGTCTCAAACACATTAAGAAGGCAAGAAATTCCACTAAGTAACTTTTGCAAAGCACACCTGTTAATTGAAAAGCATTCCAGGTGACAACCTCATGAAACTGGTTAAAATAATGCTAATCATGGGTGGCACGGTGGTGTAGTGGTTAGCATGGTCGCTTCACAGCAAGAAGGTTCCAGCTTTGAACCCAGCGGCCTGCAAGGGCCTTTCTGTGTGGAGTTTGCATGTTCTCCCTGTGTCTGCATGGGTTTCCTCTGGGTGCTCTGGTTTCCCCCACAATCCAAAGATATGCAGTTAGGTTGATGTGGGGTGGCCTTGGGCTGAGGTGCCCTTGAGCAAGGTATCTGATCCCTGACTGCTCCCCGGGCGCTCTGGTGTGGCTGCCCACTGCTCTGAGTGTGTGCGTGTGTTCACTGCTTCAGATGGGTTAAATGCAGAGGATGAATTTCACTGTGCTTGAAGTGTGCATGTGACGAATAAAGGTTTCTTCTTCGTGCACAAAGTGTCATCAAGGTAAAGGGTAAAGACTATGTTAAAGAATCTAAAATACGAAACATATTTTAACACCTTTTTGTTTCTACATAATTCCATATATCTTCTCTGTTATTTCATAGTTTTGATGTCTTCAGTATTGTTCTACAATGTAGAAAATAGTCAAAATATAGAAAAATCTATGAATAAGTAGGTGTGTCCAAACTTTTGACTCATACTCTTTGTGAAATCTTACAAACCATTCAGAAAATGTTCCTAATCAATCCACTTAGAACCATGATTAAGGCAATAAAGGTGATATAAAAAACCTTAGTTAAAGACTACTAGACAAATATACAGAGTTCCTAAGTGACAATGTATTAAAGGTAACTACTCAACAAGTGGATCCTGTTGCTACAGATTCAATAAATTTTTTGTCATCCACAAGTACCCTGTAGGATTTTTAAACATTTGTAGGACAATTGAGCCATTTTCAGAGGGTTTTTGAGTAGAAATGGTTTTACCCAGAAGTGCTAACCATCCAGAGAACCCTGGAGGAACCCTTTCTTTGCTAAGAGTGCATGTGGTGAGTGTATATTGTTTACTTTTAGAAAAATGGGTCACTCTAAAATTCTTCATATTATGAACTCCCAAGTGTTCATCATATTATGTTGTAAATTAGTCCTGTTTGGAACCCTCTATAATATGGAAACATTTTCTTGTAGGTTTCATCATAAAAGCTTTAATAGTTACCAGTTAAAACCAAGGCTAAGGGGTGATGAAGTGAACAGAAATTCTAGGAGTCAAGATTTTCAGTTTTTTCCCTGAAAATGTGGAGTGCAATAGCTTTGAGGATGGATGCAAACAAACTAATGCACCATGCGTATTATCTCTGAAATCATGTCAGCCCCATTATTTTTCTGTAAAAGCAAGGCTTCAGTGATATTTCAAACATTATAAGCCCCATCTTGCACTCTTGGTCCTTTGCTCTCTCAATCTCTCTGAGCCTAATCCAAACATCTCTCCATCGCTTGGCGGCCAGGAGTCTGGGGATGCTGTCTTTTCTCCCCCGCTTCCCCTTCTTTCGTGCAGCTCTTAAAAGCTCAAGCAGTGCTCTTTGTACTCTCAGGAGCCATGCAACTATCCCTCTCTCTCTTTCTCATCTCAATCTCTGGTCAAAGCTTGAGGCACATTTATATAAGCAGCTGCTTTAATGCTGGACCAAGCAGGAGGAAATTCCACTGGCAGGATGGCAGGAATTGAGCCCAGCCAAAGCCAGGAGTGCCATCAGCACTAATCCTGCTTATTTCTGCACATGGCCACTCACTTCTTCTTGTGTATAAGTAATCAAATAACTATAACTAAAACTGAGACTAAATATTTATGTAGTCCATATGATGTAATGAAGAAATCCCAGTTGGAAACTAAAGAAAATTAATGAAAACTGTGGCACGTGGTGGGTATGGGTGTAGACAAAGACTTGGGAGGCAGGTGGAATTTCAGCAGAGCTCTGTGTTCACTTTTATTTCTCAGCAGCTGTTCAGGGAACTTAAAAAAATCAATAAAAAAAGCAAACTAATACAAAGTTGTAAAAATGCAACCTGAAAGGAGTTTTGCTACCTCACTGCTTTTGCCTCGTTGAAGGTCAAGATTATGCTCTCTCTCCGTGCGTGTGTGTGTTAGCTCCACCAGCTATGCCACTCTCCCTCTCTGGCTCATGGTAGTCAATGAAAACACAAAAGAAAAAGAACACACATAGAGAAGTAGGCTGGCAGTAATAAGACAAAGGTGAAAATCACGACATGTTACTTGCTGGTTCCACCTGCCACCTCTCGATCCGCAGCTGATGCTTGACCATGTCCCTGCTTCCACAAAGGCCCTTACAAAAAATTCAATATACTGTTCTATGGTTTTACTGTGACACTTCATGGCAGTATGTAAAACCATTATACTACCATATTATTCCTATGGTGTTCCATATGCCTCCTGGTGTAAAGGGTTACTGAAGGGTTATTTTGGATAGTCAATCACTCTTAGTTTCCTGAAGGGTTTTACTTGGCGTTCTCTCTGATAATATAACAACTGTGGAAACACTCTTGAGGACTGTGGAAGAGTTCTAGATTTAGCATTTTGTGTATTATAATAACATTTATAACATAGCACAGCTGAATACAAAATGGGCGGCATGGTGGTGTAGTGGTTAGCGCTGTTGCTTCACAGCAAGAAGGTCCAGGTTTGAGCCCCGTGGCCGATGAGGGCCTTTCTGTGCGGAGTTTGCATGTTCTCCCCATGTCTGCATGGGTTTCCTCTGGGTGATCCGGTTTCCCCCACAGTCCAAAGACATGCAGGTTAGGTTAACTGGTGACTCTAAATTGACCATAGGTGTGAATGTGAGTGTGAATGGTTGTCTGTGTCTATGTGTTAGCCCTGTGATGACCTGGCGATGTTAGGACTGGGACTGTTTAGGCCTCTAGAGGCCACTGTTATTTCCTTTTCTGGTCATGTTTGTTTTGGGCCTCTAGAGGTCACCACTGTGTTCTGTGTTTTGTTTTTGTCTCATTGCCTCTTTCCTGCCCCGCCCTGTCCTTAATTAGTTTGTGTATAAATACCCCTCTGTTTGTTCCCTTGTCATGGAGTCTTTTTCCTATGCTATCTTGTGCTAGTTTCCTCTGTCTCATGTATCTTGCCTGTGCCCTTGTGGTTTTGATATTTTTTGCTTTCTTTGGACTTTGTACCTTTTTTGATCTTCTGAGCGTTTTGCATTTTTGCCCTTTCCTTTTTGGACTTTGAACTTTCGGATATTTTATTTTTCCCTTTGTCTTCCCAGTGTTGGATTATACTTTTTGTTTTTTGTTGGTTTTTTTTGCCCTGGATTGTATATAGTGTATATAGTTTAAATAAACTGTTTTTGCTACTTTCTACTTTCGCCTCACGCCTCTGCACTTGAGTCATTCCCCTGGTGGCCTAGTGGGGATTTGCTGGATCATTACACTAGTGACCTGGGTTCGATTCCTAGCAAAACCCTAACAGGCAACTTGTCCAGGGTGTACCCCACCTTTCGCCCATAGTCAGCTGGGATAGGCTCCAGCTTGCCTGTGACCCTGTAGAACAGGATAAAGCAGCTAGCTATAATGAGATGAATACAAAATCTGATTGATCTCTGACTGGAGAAGGTATGGAAAAAGCCTTGTGAATGCTTCACATAAACAGACTACAAAACAAACATATAATTGTTGATATGGTGAAGTTATCTACAAGGAGGTATTTATTTAACATTTATGGAAAGAGTCTCAGGTGTCAGTGCTTCAGAGGCAAACATTTAACTTTAAGTGTTCCTGCATGGATAGTCTCCAGGGTAGTTTACACTTTTTAGTTTCTAGCTGGTTATTTTCTCTCATTAACTCCAAGAAAGAGAAAAATGAGAGGCTGGTGAGGAAATAACTGTTCATAGCTGCTATAACGGAAGTAATGACAGGAACTAATTTAATAAAATGTGACTATAAATTCCTATGGCACATATTAGTATGGTAATTACAGTTTTTCGAGTTGCTTGTGACAAGTCTTTTTTCCATGAGTGCTGGAGTTAATCACTAATCACAAATAACTAACACATAAAGATAATTTTCAACTATCTAATTTTTGATGATACTTTCACTTTTCTTTTTTCTGCATTTAAATTTTTTTTTTTTTTGGAGAATGCCAAGAGCAGAAGTTATTTCCTACCATGCAAAGAGGACAAGCGGAGGCCATCCACATCGGATCTGCTTTAATATCAAAAGACCTTTGATTAAGTTACATTAATCCATTCATCATGGTACACCTCCACCTTGTTCAGTGTGCTGAGTGCAGGATGTTTAGTCAGTCTTCCTCAGTCATTAGTGATAGTTTTATTTGTGATAAGTGGAGATCTCTGATAGAGAAGATTGCAGCTTTAGATGTGTGCATCCAGATTCTAGAGAGGGTTAGTGAGACCGAGAGCAGTGTAGTTTCTGTAAGGGAAAGTCTGGACACCCTAGGTGGACTTAGCAATCCCCCAACTCTTGCATTAGAACCCTCACAGCAGGGCAAATGGGTGATGACTCGGCAGCGTACTCACAGAGCCAAAGCTACCGCTGAGGCTCGCCCATGGGACCACCACTCCTCTCCGCTTCATGTGTCAAACAGCTTTGCTCTCCTCAGTGATACACCCACTGAGAAACCTGAAAGAGCTCTAGTTATAGGAGACTATCATACGGCACATGAAATTAGCTAGGCCTTTAGGTGCACCAGCAGCTTTAGTCAGGTGTATACCAGGAGCCAGGGCACCAGACATTGCAGGTAATCTTAGGGTCCAAGGCAAGCACAGGTTCTCAAAGATAGTTATCCATGTAGTAGCAAATGATATACACCTTTGTTAGTCTGAGGTTACTAAAAGTAACTTTGTAGAGGTGTTTAAATTAGCAAAGGCGATGTCCGATGCTGTAGTATGCTCTGGGCCCATCCCAATACGGTGTGGTGATGTAGCTTACAGCAGGTCATGGTCACTGAACTGCTGGTTGTCCAGGTGGTGCTCTGAAAACAATGTGGGTTTTATAGATAATTGGAGTAATTTTGAGGGCACTGCTGGCCTGTTAGGGCAGGACAATATCCATCCCACTCAGGAAGGTGCTGCTCTCATTTCTTGCAACATAACTCATAGTCTCAGAACAGGCCTAGTTAACTTATGACAATCCAGAGCTAAGGGCAGGGAGCAGACAAACAGGCGAAACCGACTGTCTACTAGCTGAACAGCATATGTAAAGCCTCACTCACAACCCACCGTACATGCTACTACAGGCGGTCTACAGTAAAAAAAAATTGGCAAAACCGTGCTTGAGACTTGCGTGACACTTGCATGTGTTCAGCACTGTAGGAGGTGACAGACTGCCCATGGAGACTTTTGGTCCTGCACATGCAAATTCTACGGGTCTTGCGACAAATCAAGAATGCATACGCTATGTATGGGACCCGTACTCCTTTTGTACGCCTGAACCAAGTCAGCAGCGCAGCTAGTAGGGGCTTTTTGCGATGACAGTAAGACTCATGAGTGATGCACGGTCATTGTATGAGTGACGTGCTCAGAAGTACTACACAAGTATTCCACACTTGCTATTTGTGCAGCCCGGAAGACAGTAGTACATCTCACTTTATACCCCTATGTGTGGCCTGCACGCAGCGAACGCGACCTGCACGCAGCGAATGCGACCTGCACGCAGTGAACGTGACCTGCACATGACACGAGGGGCAAGACTCTGGGTATACAGTAAATATGACCTAAAATATCATCAGATTTTCACACAAGTCCTAAAAGTAGATAAAGAGAACCCAGTTAAACAAATGAGATAAAAATATTATACTTGCTCATTTAGTTATTGAGGAAAATGATACAATATTACATATCTGTGAGTGGCAAAAGTATGTGAACCTCTAGGATTAGCAGTTAATTTGAAGGTGAAATTAAAGTCAGATGTTTGTCATCCCATTGATTGAAATCAGGTGTGAGTGGGCACCCTGTTTTATTTAAAGAACAGGGATCTATCAAAGTCTGATCGTCGCGTTCGCTGCGTGCAGGTCGCGTTCGCTGTGTGCAGGTCGCGTTCGCTGCGTGCAGGCCACACATAGGGGTATAAAGTGAGATGTACTACTGTCTTCCGGGCTGCACAAATAGCAAGTGTGGAATACACGTTTGTGGAAGTGTATCATGGCACAAACAAAGGAGATTTGTGAGGACCTCAGAAAAAGCATTGTTGATGCTTCTCAGGCTGGAAAAGGTTACAAAACCATCTCTAAGGAGTTTGGACTCCACCAATCCACAGTCAGACAGATTGTGTACAAATGGAGGAAATTCAAGACCATTGTTACTCTCCCCAGGAGTGGCTGACCAACAAAGATCACTCCAAGAGCAAGGCATGTAATAGTCAGCGAGGTCACAAAGGACCCCAGGGTAACTTCTAAGCAACTGAAGGCCTCTCTCACATTAGCTAATGTTAATGTTCATGAGTCCACTGTCGGGATAACACCGAACAACAATGGTGTGCATGGCAGGGTTGCAAGGAGAAAGCCACTGCTCTCCAAAAAGAACATTGCTGCTCGTTTGCAGTTTGCTAAAGATCACGTGGACAAGCCAGAAGGCTATTGGAAAAAATGTCCTGAGGACGGATGAGACCAAAATAGACCTTTTTGCTTTAAATGAGAAGTGTTATCTTTTGAGAAAGGAAAACAATGCATTCCGGCATAAGAACCTTATCCCATCTGTGAAACATGGTGGTGGTAGTATCATGGTTTGGGCCTGTTTTGCTGCATCGGGGTCAGGATGGCTTGCCATCATTGATGGAACAATGAATTCTGAATTATACTAGTGAACTCTAAAGGAAAATGTCAGGACATCTGTCCATGAAAGGAATCTCAAGAGAAGGTGGTTCATGCAGCAAGACAATGACCCTAAGCACACAAGTCGTTCTACCAGAAAATGGTTAAAGAAGAATAAAGTTAATGTTTTGGAATGGCCACGTGAAAGTCCTGACCTTAATCCAGTCGAAATGTTGTGGAAGGACCTGAAGCGAACAATTCATGTGAGGAAACCCACCAACATCCCAAACTTGAAGCTGTTCTGTACGAAGGAATGGGCTAAAATTCCTCCAAGCTGGTGTGCAGGACTGATCAATAGTTACTAGAAATGTTTAGCTGCAGTTATTGCTGCACAAGGGGGTCAAACCAGATACTGAAAGCAAAGGTTCACATACTTTTGCCACTCACAGATATGTAATATTGGATCATTTTCCTCAATAAATAAATGACCAAGTATAATATTTTTGTCTCATTTGTTTAACTGGGTTCTCTTTATCTAATTTTTGGACTTGTGTGAAAATCTAATGTTTTAGTAGCCTAGTAAACTAGACCCACCCGCCTAGTGGCCAAAAATATTTTTTGCCTGCGAGTGGGTCTAGCCTCGCACCATATCAACAAAACACCCCGGGCATCAAATCGTGCCCGCCAATCACAACGCAAGGTTTTTGTTTGGATTCTTTGGGCGGGCTTTTGCAGGAGTGATGACAAAGCTGAGCGACGCTGGAGAAAGCACAACAGGAAAGATGGCTACGGCTAGTGAACAGCGCACGTCTGACTCCGCTTTGGAATCAGTTTTAGAAGAATTAGACTTGGAGTTTTCATTGAAACATGAGCAGGAAGAGGCTCTCCGCTCATTCCTTTTCAAGAAGGACGTTTTCGCTGTTTTGCTGACCGGCTATGGCAAAATTCTGATCTACCAGCTAGCTCCGCTTATAGCCAAAAGGATGGGGCTAGTTTGTGCAGTACGAAGAATTAATAAACAGCTTTGAAACATTACTTTTTGATTGTTTCTTATTTTCCCGTTATTTTAAATTTAAGGGAAATTATTTCACCAAACACCACTAAATAAAAATAAAAACTCTCAAAAACAGTTTAAGCAAACCCTTGAAAAACATTTGAAAAAAATAAGTGTATGTTAAGTATGTGGTACAGACTCCAAACTTGTGGTCATTATCTCCAAACTTCTTAATATCTAGAACCTGTTTATTAATTAATACACATTTTGAAAAATTATTTATTTCAAGGCCTCCCCCACTGCTTTCTGTCGCTCTGACTACGTCACAGTCACTGTTGCGCTGATTGGTCAGAGCGTTGGCCTGTACGCACAGAGACAGTTTGAAAGACAGTGGGTTGTTCCACCCCCACCCTTCGGAAATGTCTACGAGCGAGGCCAGACTAATGTTTTCGGTCGTATTTATGCAGAAATATCAAAAATTCTAAAGGTTTCACAAACACCACACTGTGTGTGTGTGTGTGTGTGTGTGTGTGTGTACCATATATATATATATATATATATATATATATATATATATATATATATATACTATTCAAAAAAAGTAGGGGATATTTTATTTTGAGATCCAAATTTTCACATATACAAAGGGATACGAAAGCATGTTGTATAGTTCCTTACTGAGGAAGCATTTCCAAAGAAATTCATCACCCAAACACATCAATGACACTCTCATGATCAGCACGGGATGCTACTGATGATCAAGGGGGTCGTGCCACAAATTTGCATGACTCTGAATTGGAAGGTTAGAGCCACTCCAAAGGAAGATTTTGAAGAGAAAGCATTAGATTATCAGTGGTTGAAGTCGTTAATTAAACAGAGACCATGCGCCATCTAACACAGGATGAGAGGTTACGTGCCCTTGGCATGCTACAGGTTGGCACAAGACAGGTCGTTGTGGCAAGAGCATTGAATGTTTCCCAGTCTGTCATCAGCAGATTATGGTCCAGACATCGTGCTACAGGGTCTGTTCAGGATAGACCACGATCCGGTTGACCAAGGGCAACAACTCAGGCTCAGGACAGATTCATCCACACTATTGCCTTGAGAAATCGTATGGTAACAGCAAATCAGATAAGGTCTCAACTTTGAAGGGATACTGGCTTGGTAGTGAGTGGCCAGACCATCAGGAATCGACTGCACAGATTTCACTTACACGTCCGACGTCCTCGTGTCATTCCCTGTTTGAGGGATCGTCACATTAGGGCCAGACTCCAATGGTGTCGTCATCATCAACGCTGGGATAATCGCCGATGGAACCACGTAATGTTCTCAGATGAGTCGAGGTTCACTGTGGACTTCCTGGACAGACGCAGGAGGGTTTGGCGCCGACGTAACGAACATTTCCATGACGTTAATGTCATTAGACATGATCCGTATGGGGGTGGCTCTGTAATGGTGTGGGGAGGCATCACTGCTGCCGGCAGAACAGACTTGCATGTTGTTGCTGGACGTGTCACAGGGCAGTACTACTGGGACAACATCTTGGCACCCCATGTTGTGCCATTTGCACGTCGTTATGGCCGCCGTTTCATTTTCCAAGATGACAATGCCAGATGTCATAGGGCCAGGATCGTTACAGATTACCTCCAGCAGCAGAATATCACCAGATTACCATGGCCAGCACTCAGTCCGGACCTTTTCCCCATCGAGCATGTCTGGGACATGCTTGGACAGCGGCTACGCCAACGTCAACAACCTCCTGCCAATGTCCAAGAACTTGCTGCAGCATTGCAACAGGAATGGAATAACATTCCCCAAAATGACCTGGGACGTCACAACTAGACGACTGATGTGTGTGCGTGTGCAGATAGAAGCTGAAAAGCTGAATAAAAGCGAGTTGTGTGAAATCAGTTCTGTCCTGCCGTCCTTCTGTCACAGACCGATGCTTGACCACGCCCCCGCTGCCACAAACACTAAATGAAAACGAACCAGAGATAATAAATTAATCTTCCTATCTCTCTGACTAAATACACGAACACTAACACACAACAAAGCTCGCATTGCTTGTCGCATTGCTGTGATGTTTCTCTCCCTCTGGATTAAATGGACAGTGACTCGAAAATCACTAAAATACATGAATACTAAATGAACAGTTTGCTCTGATGGCGCAGTTCATGTGGCCTTTTCTGCTTTCCCGTCGGTGCGCTATCCGCCGCGTTTCGCCCTTCTTTAATTCACATTTCTGCGAATTTCTCAGCAGGGAAGGAACGCACGTCTGGCCCATTGACAGCGAGGAAAAGAAGGCTGTCAGTGTGGATACATTCATTCTGTTGCGCTCATCAATAAGGATGTGATTCATGGCGCTAAATCCACGTTCACACTCTGGATATTGTTATTATCTACAATGTATCTATTTGCTGGGGACGTTTGTGAACATCAAAGCTGCCACTTCGGGTCATTTTGAAAGTGAGTGCAATGTAGACCATAGAAAACTGTGTCACAACATGCCTGTCATGTCAACTTTTTTTTTGGTTTGTTTGTTTTATTGACGGGGTTGTCCCCGAGGATTTTTTTTTCAGCAGAGATAAAAACCAGAGGGGGGGATGATCCCCACCATCCCCCCCAGCAAATCGCACCCAGTATATATATTACACACACACACACACACATATATATATATATATATATATATATATATATATATATATATATATATATGTACATATATACACACAGTGCTATGCAAAAGTTTGGGCACCCCTGGTCAAAATTGCTGTTACTGTGAACAGTTAAAGAAGTTGAAGATGAAATGATCTCCAAAAGGCATAAAGTTAAAGATCACTCATTCCCTTTGTATTTTAAGCAAAAACAATTTTTTATTTTCATCTTTTACATTTTCAACATGACAAAAAAAGGAAAAGGGCCCGAAGCAAAAGTTTGGGCACCCTGCATGGTTAGTACCTAGTACCACCCCCTTTGGCAAGTATCACAGCTTGTAAACACTTTTTGTAGTCAGCTAATAATCTTTCAGTTCTTACCTGGGGCATTTTCACACACTCGCCCTTGCAAAAGGCTTCCAGTTCTACAAGTTTCTTGGGCTGTCTTGCATGCACTGCTCTTTTGAGATCTATCCACAGATTTTCAATGACGTTTAGGCCAGGAGACTGTGAGGGCCATGGCAAAACCTTCAGCTTGTGCCTCTTGAGGTATTCCATTGTAGATTTTGAGGTGTGTTTTGGATCATCGTCTTATTGTAGGACCCATCCTCTTTTTAACTTCAACATTTTACAGATGGTGTAATGTTTGCTTCCAGAATTTGCTGGTATTTATTCGAATCCATGCTTCCCTCAACCAATGAAATGTGCCCTGTGCCACTGGCTGCAACACAACCCCAAAGCATGATCGATCCACACCCATGCTTCAGAGTTGGAGAGGTGTTCTTTTCCTGGAATTTGGCACCCCTTTTTCTCAAAAAAATACCTTTGCACATTGTGGCCAAAAAGTTCTATTTTGATTTCATCAGTCCACAGGACTTGTTTCCAAAATGCATCAGGCTTATTTAGATGTTTATTTGCAAACTTCAGATGCTGAATTTTGTGGCTAGGATGCAGAAACATTTTTCTTCTGATGACTCTTCCATGAAGGTCATATTTGTTCAGGTGTTGCTGCATAGTAGAACAGTGCACCACCACTCCAGGGTCTGCTAAATCTTTCTGAAGGTCTTTTGCAGTCAAACAGGGTTTTTTTTTAATTTGCCTTTCTAGCAATCCAATGAGCAGTTCTTTCAGAAAGTTTTCTTCATCTTCCAGACCTCACCTTGATCTCCACTGTTTCTGTTAACTGCCATTTCTTAACATTACAATCTGAGGAAACAGCTACCTCAAAACACTTAAACACTTTGCTACATTCTTGTAGCCTTCTCCTGCTTTGTGAGCATCAATTATTTTATTATTCAGAATGCAAGGGAGGAGTCCATGGCTGTTGATCAGTGTTCGAATTATGTGGGAGCCGGAGGGAGCCGAGCTCCTATAGAGTGAGCAATGGCTCCCATGAAAGCAACAAAGTCTGTGGGGGTCTCTGAAATACGCCATGTTTTAATCATAAATAAAACTCATTTCCGATCACAGTGTGCCCTAAGCGAACGTGTTAAATTGCCATATGCACAGTTGCACTTCACCACCACACCACTAGGCTATGCGTGCAAACTGCAAACAATCAATTTGATGGCTTGTGAAACTTAATCCGAAGAAGACACTTCACCATGCCTTGAGTCAAAGATGAATATAGAATACAGATAAATACCACTGTCTTCCACCATGCCACCGAAAAAAAGACCATCGGTGCCGAATTCATGCTCAGCCCTGACAAGTTTCGGCTTTACCACTAAAAAACTAAAAGACACCTTTGCAGAAAATGTTGTCCTAGCACCAGCTAGCCAGACCTCCACTAGCTCTAATGAGAATGATATCCATGCTGAGATCAAGGGAGACGTTACTCTGAAAGGCACAACCTATCATGAACATGGGCCACTAACCGACGACATTGAAGATGTATCGGAAAGGGATGGCGAGCCTGGAACAGGGTCCAGTAGGGATATGGAGCAGCACCACCTGCCAAAGAACTGGGGGCTTGCTCAGTGGCGATCGTGGAGAGAGAGAAATCCGTGGCTATTTACAGCCATGAACGGCCTAGGATGCTCTGCCTGCAAGGCAGCAAAGACTCTCTTGCTTAATGACAAAAAGACTGGCATACATCTGTCAGATACCTGGGTCAATGGGACAGTAAGTAGCCCAGTTCAAAAGCAGTTGCGGAAAAAAATTTACCTACACTGTGACAGTCTTGCACACACACGAGCAATCGAACTAACAGAACTAAAAAAAAAAAAAGACGTTCTTCCGACAAAAGTTGTGGAACTAAGTTCAGCTGCTTTCGATGTGACAGCAAGCTCATTCAGGACGGTCTATTCGATCGCAAAAGAGAGGTTGCCATACATAAAAATGACTCCCATCATGAAACTTAATGAACTAAATGGTGCGAAAGTGGGCCCTGCCCACCGTTCTGATCACTGTTGTGCTTCAATTGTTGAACATATAGCAGATGAAATGAAAAAGAAATTTGTTTCACATATTTTAACACTTGATTCACACATCAGCCTAACGCTGGATGAAAGCACGGTTCATGGACACTCATACATGATTATCTACATTGGGTGTGATGTTACAAGTAACGGGGATGTGGAAAACGTGTTTTTTAACATAGTTGAGTTGGACCACGGGGATGCAGAATCTTTTCACAATGCGCTAAAAAATAGTCTTCAAAGGAGCCACAGACAGAGCTGCTGTCCTTACTGGGAGACAGACAGGACTCATTGAGAGACTTAAACAAGACTTCCCTCAACTGCAGGCTGTGCATTGCCTTGCACACCAATTAGAATTAGCTGTAGACAACTCTTTGAAGATTGTGGCAGGATGCAATAATTTTGAATTTTTTATTTCCAAGCCGCATAGTCTGTACCACCAATCTACAAAAAACGCAAGGGGATTAGAGAGAGCCGCTGCAGAGCTCAACATGCAGATTCTAAAAATTGGGAAAATCTTCACCACAAGGTGGGTGTCCAGCAGTTTCAACACTGTCAAAGCTGTACTGAAGGATTTTCCTGTGTTGGCACGCCACTTTAGAACAGCCAGTGAAGATAACTCATGTACTGGTACAGAGAGGACCAAGTATGCTGGCTTACTCAAGCATCTGACATCCACTGGTTTTCTCTCCAACTTGGCAATAATAAAAGACATTCTGCGTGAGCTGCCAGGGCTCTCGCTGAGACTTCAGAGAAGAGATACGTCTCTGGTGGATGCCAGGAGACATATTCACCAAACTATTGAGGTGCTTGCTGCCATGAAAGAAGTTGGTGGTAAAACAGAATCCAAAATTCAAGCAGGCATAACAAGTGGTCAACTCAAAACTGTTATGCTCAGGGAAACGCAGCCTAAGATAAACAAGGGACAATTTTATCAGTCCATTATTGACAATCTCAGAAAATGTCTTCCTGACAGCGAGCTAGTTGCCATGCTGAAACCTTTGGATCTACACTTCTGGCCCACAGACAGGTCAGAACTAGTGCTGTTTGGTGACCGTGAGGTGGGGAAGTTTGCGAAACTCCTTGGAGAACCTGCCACCGAGGCTGTCACTGAATTCAGAGACTGGAAACTGCAAGGTTCTTCTCAGGGAAAAACATTGAAGAAACTTATCATTGCAAGCAGCACTGTTCTCCCGACGTCTGTGGAGTGCGAAAGGGGGTTTTCCGCTTGCAATGACACAGACGATAAAACTAGAAACAGACTGCGTGCCCCGAGCCTCACTGCCTTGTTGTTCATCGACTTGAATGGACCCCCTATCGAGAAATTTAACCCGATGCTGTTTGTCCACTCATGGATTAAGAAAGGACACTGGACATCGGCATCATGGATTCCTGGAAGGAGGCGTCAGCCCACTGAAAGCGGAGCAGTTTGGTCAATTTTGTCTCCCTAATGGTAAGAGAATGCCAGTGCATTCTCCCACTGTATAAAGTTTACACACTACACAAAATACTTAACATACGACCTAGATCTGTTCTTTCATCATTTCAAATTGAATTAGGCTACGTGTTATTCTACACTCATGCAGAACACTACACTAATGTTAGATCTGCCTGTACATAAGCTCAACTATATGTAAAAAACAATATTTTCAAAAATGAATCATTTTTAAAAAAATCCATACAACAATCTCTCTGTCTGTTGTGTATGTGCGTGTGCAAAAGTTTTACCATGCGCAAAAACCTCCCCCCTCTTGATCCAGTCCGGGAGAGCGCATGAAGGCTATTTCAGTTTTAAGACAAATGCACAACACTACACTTAGGTTAGATATATTCTTACATCAGTTCAAACTGAATTACATTTTATTCTACACTCATGCAGAACACTAGCCTACAATGAGGTTAGATCTGTCTGTATAGGCTACATAAGTTCAAACAGAATAGCCTATTTCAGTTCAATGTATTCTAAGTGGAATGCGAGCTATAGCCTACTGTAAAACAATACTTTCAATAATAAAAAAAGATCCATTCTACAATCTCTCTGTCTGCTGTGTATGTGTGTGTCCGAAAGTTTTGCTGTGCACAAAAATCGCTGCCCCTCTTGATCCAGTCCAGTATATATATACACTCTCCTGGACTGGATCAAGAGGGGCAGTGATTTTTGCGCAAGGCAAAACTTTAGTTTATATATATATATATATATATATATATATATATATATATATATATATATATATATATATAGCTACCTGTGCAATTTTTTATTTATTTATTTTTTTAAGCTAGAGACCCCCTTAGAGACAAAATGATAATTCGAACCCTGCTGTTGATTTTAGGGACAAGCTTGAGGAGTCAGAGAATTTATACAGCTTTGAAATCTGCATCATCTGACCTTTCCTAACAAATAATTTGAACAAGCCACAGCTCAATAAGCTAATTAAAGTCTGGAACCTTGGTAAAAGTTACCTGAGAACTCAAATGTATTGGGGTGCCCAAACTTTCGCATGGTGTTTCTTTTCGTTTTTCAATCTCCAATTGTACAAAACAAAAATAATGTACAAATCTTGCAGAAAACGCTGAAAAGAAAATGTGTAGTCTTTACCTTTGGGTCATTCTATGCCAAATCAACAAATATCTGACAAATTTATGCTCGACCATCTCAGATTTCAATGAAATTTGGAGGGCTCAGAGAAACTATTAAAAGAAGTTAATCCCCAAAATTTGAGCTTCCTATCTCCAACGGTTTCAGAGATATAGGCATTTGAATTTTTCGATTTTTTTGTTTTTTGCTCAAAACATACATATTTCAAAGTGCAATATAATCTTTATTATGCAAGATAGAAACCTAAAATTTTGCACAGAGAGACTCAATGTCTTGTACTATAAGCTTCAACTTAGAATTTCAATGGTCATTGTATATTAGATGGTGATTTTAACAAGGAAATTAAAAAGACAAATTTGCATTTTTTGCATTTTTAATTCATTCTGGAAGCTTGCCTGTGGCAGTAATGCTTAAACTAAGAATGTTATTCAAATCTACACAGAAATATCTACCAATTTCAGTTTTACCAAGTCTCCACTATTCCTAGTTTGTCTGTAATAGGGTTTTGAAATTTGCCGATTTCTAAAACATGCCATTTTCAGTAGCAAGAAATCCAATGTGGGATAGCAGTTAGGAACTTGTAAAATTTTTCAGTAATCCCCAAGACCCATATTTTATATTTCCAAATTTTTGTTCTGTGTCTCTCAAATATTTTTAAACTACAGGGGTTTAAAAAAATCCATTTTCACCAAATTCGAATTTTTGATATATTTTCATATAACTGATATTTGAGGGTTAATAAATGCTTCAATAAGGCTCAAGTAGGTTAGGAGACATGTTTCTTCCTCAATTTTAAATAAAATTTCAATTAATGCTCAGTATTAATTATTTGTAAATTGATTTTAATCTAAGACTGTGTAACATTAGCAATCAATGACCAGCTATTGTGTACCAGTCAACAGCCAGCCTTATCAATATCAACACAGCACAATAGGTGACCTTTGATACCAGAACAGGTGGCTCATATCTTATAGTTTTAGAGTCTGTAAACTGCATACTTGTTCAGATAACATTATATTGCTTGGATTATATTAAATACATTGTAATACAGAGCACTGAGAAAATTTACCAATGTTATTAACTGAATGTGTTTCTTTGCAAGGATTGGATATTTTGAATAGTTGACTAGGGAATTTAATTGTAGTTGCTTTCAATTTGAGATCAGTATAAACGAGTTTGTTCTTAGACATCTAGAAATGGCTGAACTTCCTCCCTGTTCTATAGGAATTGGACTAAAGAAAGATTCTGACTGCCATAAACTAACATACAACAGAAATTGTAAGTTAAATACACTCTCTCAGTATAGTTTGGAGCAAATTTCATTAATTAATAAAATTTCATTTTAGAACATAAAATTTCGTCTACTCGTTGCAGCTTTGCTTTGCCATATGCAGCTTTCTGTTTGTGGCTATACTTGGCAATTTTCAGTGGAGAGCAACCCATTGACACAAGGCTTTTGTCAAGTGATTCAGCTACCTCACCAGTGTATATTGGATCCACATCTACACACATGCTCTCTTGTTCTGATTCTGTAGAACCTGCTGAATCTGCTTGGCTTAAATTTTCTTTCACTCGCTGTGAACATTTAGAACACAATTTTTGTCAAGGTTTAATATTTTTATTTATCAGTTTTGAAAGTGAATCTGCTGTTTCAGGAAGAATTGAACGTAATTCTGTTTTAACTTTTTTCTTGTGCCTTTCATATGGATCACAACAACTTTTCTGTAGCTCTTCCTATTTCATCAGAAACAGTTTCTCATGATGCAGACATACTGTGTCTGTGCTTGAAATGTTCTCAAGTTCAGTTCTCTGTTTAATTAATGAAATTTGCTCCAAACTATACTGAGAGAGTGTATTTAACTTACAATTTCTGTTGTATGTTAGTTTATGGCAGTCAGAATCTTTCTTTAGTCCAATTCTTATAGAACAGGGAGGAAGTTCAGCCATTTCTAAATGTCTAAGAACAAACTCATTTATACTGATCTCAAATTTAAAGCAACTACAATTAAATTCCCTAGTTAACTATTCAAAATATCCAATCCTTGCAAAGAAACACATTCAGTTAATAACATTTGGTAAATTTTCTCAGTGCTCTGTATTACAATGTATTTAATATAATCCAAGCAATATAATGTTATCTGAACAAGTATGCAGTTTACAGACTCTAAAACTATAAGATATGAGCCACCTGTTCTGGTATCAAAGGTCACCTATTGTGCTGTGTTGATATTGATAAGGCTGGCTGTTGACTGGTACACAATAGCTGGTCATTGATTGCTAATGTTACACAGTCTTAGATTAAAATCAATTTACAAATAATTAATACTGAGCATTAATTGAAATTTTATTTAAAATTGAGGAAGAAACATGTCTCCTAACCTACTTGAGCCTTATTGAAGCATTTATTAACCCTCAAATATCAGTTATATGAAAATATATCAAAAATTCGAATTTGGTGAAAATGGATTTTTTTAAACCCCTGTAGTTTAAAAATACTTGAGAGACACAGAACAAAAATTTGGAAATATAAAATATGGGTCTTGGGGATTACTGAAAAAATTTTACAAGTTCCTAACTGCTATCCCACATTGGATTTCTTGCTACTGAAAATGGCATGTTTTAGAAATTGGTGAATTTCAAAACCCTATTACAGACAAACTAGGAATAGTGGAGACTTGGTAAAACTGAAATTGGTAGATATTTCTGTGTATATTTGAATAACATTCTTAGTTTAAGCATTACTGCCACAAGCAAACTTCCAGAATGAGTTAAAAATGCAAAAAATGCAAATTTGTCTTTTTAATTTCCTTGTTAAAATCACCATCTAATATACAATGACCATTGAAATTCTAAGTTGAAGCTTGTAGTACAAGACATTGAGTCTCTCTTTGCAAAATTTTAGGTTTCTATCTTGCATAATGAAGATTATATTGCACTTTGAAATATGTATGTTTTGAGCAAAAAACAAAAAAATCGAAAAATTCAAATGCCTGTATCTCTGAAACTATTCGTGATAGGAAGCTCAAGTTTTGGGGTTTAACTTCTTTTAATAGTATCTCTGAGCCCTCCAAATTTCATTGAAATCTGAGATGGTCGAGCATAACCTCTTGTTGATTTGGCATTGAATGACCCCTTTATGCCTTTTGGTGATCAGTTCATCTTCTGCTCACTTAACTATTCACAGTAACAGACATTTTCAGTAAGGATGCCCAAACTTTTGCATGCCACTGTATATTTTATATATATAAATATATATTTTATATATATTTCAGCTGAAAAAAAAGGTCAGTTTTGCACTACAGAGCTCATGTGCCAGTGTTTGAGCTCAGCCTGCTTGTTGAAGGAAATTCCTTTGAGCTGATTTTGGAGAGGTACACAAGCCAGGTTTGAACATTTTCACTGGCTTGTGATGACTTAGCACAGTCTGCCAATGGCATCTTGTCTGATTCATACTCAGACATTTGCACCAGAACTTATCAGATATCCCAAGATAAGAAATATTTTACAAATTGTAATCAGCTGGAATTGAAATGCAAAACTAATGCTGTTTTTTTTTCAGTAGACATGCTTACATTTCAAGTAATTAAAACCCTGAGAACACTGTTGCTAAAAGAATCCAGGCATAAGCTAGCTTAACACTGAAGTTAATTATTTAGCTAGGTAACGTTTAATCATTAAGTCTTTGTATCCAGAAAAGTTGAAGCCATTATGACACTGAAAATGAGAAAAATCTCTCATGATTGAGAAAAGATTTGCAGAAATAAACACTGAATTTTCCCCCTCTCCCCATGTAAAATTACCTTGGGATTGTTAAAGACACTATAGACCCCTTTGCATGTTTGTAAACAAACCGACCGTTGCCAGGATGTGCGCGCAGCCTGGACCCAGAAACAATGGCGCTGCCCATAGACCGGCATTATGAGCTGTCAGATTATGCCAAACAATTGTCGTTACAAGAACGAGAATGCTACATAAATAAGTTAACTCTAACAAGTGGACATCGCCTACCGGATCCGCATTTAATTAAAGAGTGGACGGACGATGTTAGTAAGTTCCCTGGTATACAATGGCCAGATATATACTCGTACCTTATTGACAAGACTTCAGTGTACACCCACGAAAAACTTCGTGCCTACAAGTCTTTAGACGCATATGATTACATGTATGTTATGTGCGGGCATGTACAACTTGATTAACATTGGGCCATTCATATTCATTTTGTTTTAATCAAATTATGCCAGTGATGTGATGGCAATGTGGCTTTAGCTACAACAGCAAATACCAACACTAAACAGCAATTTGCAGGAGGTAATGGCATGAAAGGAATGATAGTGTAAAGAGTGCAGCTAAGAGAAATCAGAGCTGCGTAAAAAGCGAGAGGCAGAGACCAGAAATGAAACTGAACGGGGCGGGAGCTAGGTTAGAGCAGTCAACGTAAGTTGGCATTTAGAGTGAGGGCACACAATTTTGCCTTTCCATCCTTGCTTTAAAATTGTGATTTTCAGCATACACAAATAATGATGGCACAAAATCTGGACTGCTTGAGTCAAGCGAGACCTCTCCTACAAACAAAATTGCATGCAAAGCTAAGTTAACATGCTAACAATATTCATTACATTGTGTAACTATGACCCAGCTAATCACACAAACGTTACCAAAGTATTTTGCTACATCAATAAACGAAGACTAGAAAGAATAAAAAAGAAAGATTTAATAAATAGCCTGATCTTACCTGTGATGAAGTGGGCGCTGCAAACCTGCGCATTTTTGATAGTGCTTTCATCCCAGTCTACACGTTTGATGGCTTGTAGTCATAGACGTCTGCGATTTTTTTGGAATGGGTGAGATCCTGCTGGAATTCTGAACATTTTAACCCCATCACTGCTACAATTCTGACACCCAACAACACAACAACTAGGCATTTCTGAGTCTTTTTTGGGTCCAGGCTGCGCGCGCAATTTCCGCTTTCGTATGAATGACGTTTACTGCGAAGGGGTCTATACAAATGTAATTTCTGATTATTATTATTATTATTATTATTATCAATTGCACTTATTTTATTAATTGAACTAAACACAAGTCACTTTTGCAGATTCTGCTATTGTAAAAAATGTTTTTATTGCAATACAACTCTGTTTTCCCTGCATCCATGTGGGTTTTCTTCACCTCCCAAAAATATGCTGGTAGGCGGATTGGCTATGTTAATGGGCCTAGGTGTGACTCAGTGGCAGCTGGTGGTTTTTAAAATGTGGGAAGCACAGGTGTTTGATACTGAACTATCTCTATATGTATTCTGTTTTATTGGTTTCATTTGTTGGTCTGGCCTCCTGTTTAATTCTCCGTCTCTCCTCATAAGTAAAAACATCAAAAGACTTTTCCAGAATCAGGTGGACAAAATTAGTGGTGTTTGACAGCTAAGCTGCAAACTAGTTGGAACAAGGTAGTGAGAGCTAGATATTTAGACGTATAAAAAAATGGAAAAAAAGAAGTCAAACATAACTTTATACCTACAATTTATTTGCAATAATTACCATTACAATGATAAAATAACAAGCTATCCTAGTGTAAAACTTTTTATGGATTTGATTACTTACCAACTGTTGCAGCTTTGAGCCCTTTGTCTGACTGGAGCTAATATATTTGAGATGTCAGTCATGTTCATTCCTGTTTCAGTTGATTGTGATATCCAACCCCTTTAAGAGAGCTTGTGTGTCAGGACAACACTGTAAAAAAGAAAAAGTTAAGACAACTTGAAATTTCAAGGCAACTTACTGCACAGAATTTGAGCTTTCAGGCCAACTCAAATTCCTAAGTTTTGAAGAAAACCTCTTATAGTTGTGCCAACTTACACTTTTTGTTTCAGATAACTTTGCCTTCTTGTCGATAAAAACTTTACATTTTTAGTTTTACATAAAAGGAATTCCACTTTAAGACAACTAATTTTTCAAATGAGTAAAAATGTCAATCTGTTCTCACCAATTATAATAAAACAAATATCCAGTTCAATCTGCATGTTTATTTTAAACATGATGGCAACAAAACTGCTATAAAACTGTATAAAACTACTATAAAACTTTAGTGGCAGTGCTTTTTTGTTAGCCACACATTCAACTTATTTTAAGTCTGAGGCTCATCTCATCTCATTATCTGTAGCCGCTTTATCCTTCTACAGGGTCGCAGGCAAGCTGGAGCCTATCCAAGCTGACTACGGGCGAAAGGCGGGGTACACCCTGGACAAGTCGCCAGGTCATCACAGGGCTAACACATAGACAACCATTCACACTCACATTCACACCTACGGTCAATTTAGAGTCACCAGTTAACCTAACCTGCATGTCTTTGGACTGTGGGGGAAACCGGAGCACCCGGAGGAAACCCACGCGGACACGGGGAGAACATGCAAACTCCACACAGAAAGGCCCTCGCCGGCCCCGGGGCTCGAACCCAGGACCTTCTTGCTGTGAGGCGACAGCGCTAACCACTACGCCACCGTGCCGCCCAAGTCTGAGGCTAATTAAACAAATTAAATGTGCAAACTACAATTCAGTACCAGCCAACTATTAAAATGATGCCACAAATAGCACAGAACTTGGCTGTTTACAATCTGCATAAAATGAACATCAACAAGAGTGACAGTCTCTTAAATCAAATATAAATCCAAATGGGGGGCGGCACGGTGGTGTAGTGGTTAGCGCTGTCGCCTCACAGCAAGAAGGTCCGGGTTCGAGCCCCGTGGCTGGCAAGGGCCTTTCTGTGCGGAGTTTGCATGTTCTCCCCGTGTCCGCGTGGGTTTCTTCTGGGTGCTCCGGTTTCCCCCACAGTCCAAAGACATGCAGGTTAGGTTAACTGGTGACTCTAAATTGACCGTAGGTGTGAGTGTGAATGGTTGTCTGTGCCTATGTGTCAGCCCTGTGATGACCTGGCGACTTGTCCAGGGTGTACCCCACCTTTCGCCTGTAGTCAGCTGGGATAGGCTCCAGCTTGCCTGCGACCCTGTAGAAGGATAAAGCGGCTAGAGATAATGAGATGAGATGAGATAAATCCAAATGGCTGACAAATTGCAAGCTGACCTTTCTACATACATCATTAAGAGCAATAGTACACAGCACGATTTGGCACAAAAGATGCAGGCTGCACTGCAAGTGTTCTGCTTGTAAGTATCTTTGAACTAACACAGAACTACTAAAAAGGTCTGGACTTTTTTTCATATTGAGCTCACCACTACCTTACCATCACATTAGTCTTTAAAACAACCAAACTGACCATTACTGGCTCATGCCAGTGCTACAAACAATTGCCTTAATCAGTTAACCAATTATTGAAACATTCACAAAAAAAAACCACAATTCAAATGCTAGAATATTTAGGCCTACCTAGAGGAAACCATGGTACCATAAAACCATAATACATTAACATTAGCTAGTTTACCAAAGTTCAAGACCAACTCAAACCAAGTAATGAAACATTGAAGAGGCTCTTCTCAATTTGTTTTTGAAGACTCAAAAGAAGTCAAAAGCAGTCATCATAAGAAATCAAAATAATTTTAAAGAAAAAGATCAGCCTCCATTTTAATAAAATTAGAACTTTGTTTTCAAGCTCATGACTCATTGGGAGCAACTGGAGAAGCGTTCCATGAAGATGTGCTGAATAGTTTTTAAGGTGCACTTGTGTTCTTTTGGGGTAGGCAGATACAGTGAGGTCTGGAAGATCTGTGAGGACACTGGCCGCTTCCATCAGGATGGCAATATTAAGCAAAGATGAACTCAAAGAAAGTACACAAATACTGGAAAGCCAATAGTCTTTTCAAATACAATAATTTCTTTTTGAGTCATAAAGTCAAAATCTCCCATGTCCTGCAAAAAGGCTCATATCTCAAAGATCAGAAAAAATAAAATAAATGAAATTTAAAAAATGTCAAAGAAAAAGAGCAGCCTCTAGCTTAAAGTAAAAGCTTTGTTTTCAAGCTTCTGACACGCTGTGAGCAACTGGTGGAAAGCTCCATGAAGATGTGCTGAATAGTTTTGAAAGTGTACTTGTGTTCTTTCGGGAACTACATGTTCAAGGCATAGAGCAGGCCAAAAAGGTAGGCGAATGCAGTGGGGAGGTCTTGAAGATCTGTGAGAACAATGGTCTCCTCCAGCACAAAGGCAATATTGATGACTGTGGGCAGTGCATTAGGTGCATCATCATCTTTGAAAACGGTGAGTACACCCATCTGGACACCTCTGGTCTGTTTATCATCTGGATCAGTTGCCTGTTAAAAGCAGAAATTGAAATATTGCTGTATGACAAAAACTCTAATAAAAATAAAGTGTAAAGACAATATGTGTATGATTTCTGTTCAGCTATCCCACTTAATGCATGTTATTAACAGGTCTAGTGTTTATTAGGAGATTCTAGATACATTTTAATGCAGAGAGAATTGTCGTACAAGATACACTTTACATGCGTGATGGTTAATGTGCACCCATGATTGAGGGAGAAACTCATGCTTTACTCACCAGGCATGTCAAGAAAAGCTTCTTCGAATCCTCACAGAGAAATCTGGGAAGATCTTCCAGAGCTGATCTTCTTCGATGCAGTGCAATGTCCTAGACATTCGGGTGGGGTGGGGGTGGGGAGATAGAATTTTGGTTAGCACTGGGAACATAAAGGCCAGTTTCAGCATACAGTATTAAGTTAGTCTTTGTGACTTCTCTACCATGGTGCTGGTTGGTAGATAAAACAATTCTGTTGATTGTGTTAGAAGTTTCTTTTAATGTTAAGTAGCAACCAGAAAAAAATAGTCTGGGCCAGGTAGACATTCACTGCAACAATAAATATAATATCTATCTGTTCCACTGACGTGCGGTCAGGGGCGGCAGGTGAGGCAGGGCCTCACCGGTCATCATCCAGCCATCATGAGATGTAATGAATGTAAATAATAACAATAAAGATTTGTCCAATCATCTGTGCTATATATGCCATTTCTGTATGATTCAAATAATTTCAATCATTTTTGTGATCAAAATCGCCGTATTTGCCTATTTCGTATTCAATTGCAGCGAATATGCAGCGACGTAAGGCAGCACCAAGCCGTGCCTCACGTCAGATTGCGCAATCCCTTGTTAACTGGGTTGAGCGCGTGCCTTTTGCTTACTCTGTGTACTGTATGCTACCAACGTAATGCTGTATTAAAATGTTTTTTATACATTGTAGACATGTGTATAATATGTCCTCACTTTCCTTATAATATGTAATGTTTTCTACGTATGTGTATCACTTATTTAGTGTTAACAATTTGACATAAAGCCGCACTGAAAAGACAGTGAGGCAGGCAGTAGCTCTGCCGCAGTGCAGAGGGCGTACATGAGCTCAGTTATTCTTGTTTGGTGGTTGCTTGTTTGGTGGTCACGTAAAGTTTAATTTGGACTGTTGTTGGCTTGTTCTGATTGACTGCAACAATGGAGGATGTAATAGCTCAACTGAAAGGTTTCTCAAAGTTGGACTTTCAAGGAAAACGGGACGTGATAAAGAATGGACGGCCGACGCCGGAGCTAAAGGAATTACTTCAAAGGACTGGGCAGAAGATAACCCGATCATTTCAAATTGAGTGGTACAACCGAAAAGATTGGCTGTGTGGCTGTGCTACAAGAAACCACCTTTTCTGTTATCTCTGTCTCTTGTTCTCAACCAGTGACAATGTCTGGACTAACATGGGATTTTGTGACTTAAAAAAACTACCAAGAAGCCTCCTGAAACATGAATGCTCAGCTACTCACATTCAAAGCCAAATTGCTTTAAAAACTTTTGGGACTTCTCGAATAGATGTGGCTTTGAATGAACAGCACCAGCTAAACATTAGCATGCACAACGCTAAGGTGAAGGAAAACTGAGAGATCTTAAAATATCTCATTCATGCAACCTGCTTCTTAGCCAAACAGTAAAGGTAAGACCAGTGTTCGAATCCTGTGTGTGTGTGTGTGTGTGAGAGAGAGAGAGAGAGCATCCGCCGCGATGCTGTGCCTTGCGATGGATGTATGTGGCACCGGCCGTGGTGCTGTGTGGCCTGTTCTGTCTGTAGCACCGTGGTTCGTGTGTTTGTTCTGTGTATGGTACCCGCTGTGTGGTCCGCCGTGGTGTTTTTTAGAGGTAGGCTACTGAACCGCCATTCATTTTTCATTCTTCCTTGGCCAAATATGTACCTTCAAATGTACCTTATGTAAAGAATGCTGCTATGAGATATGAAACTAATCGGTATTTGGCAAATATTTTGGTGCATATTTGAAAATCTGATTTTGAAAAAGTCAGTGCCTCACTAGCCACAAACCTCACCGCACGTCACTGATCTGTTCATCAAGTTTTTCCAAGAGATCTTCCATGTCTTTACAAAAGGTGCCTTTCCTGGCACAATACAGTTTCAGGAGTCGAAGGGCGTACTTCTCTAGAGCTGCTCTAAAGGTTCCCGATGGTTCCTTGGTGGTGACATGGTTAAACTCCTGGCAAATCTGTATAACACAAATGCAACACAAAAACAGAAACCTAAAAAGGTTTAATGATTGTGTGTTTAATAATTCAGAAATTCAGTGACTTTCAAATCTATTGTTATGAATAAGCAACTGGAACCAAACCAAAACTCTCTAAAATCATAAATTATAAAGAAATGTCTTGCCTGTTCTTTAAGAAAGAGACCCAGCCATCTCTCCTGAATTTCCAAGACCATGGGCTCCACCTCCACATTCTCCTTTCTCCTAAGGGAGAATGTGAGGTCCATCTTCTGTCTGAGTTCCATGTCTTTCCCTTTCTTTTTCATTGCATCCACCAGAATACATCTTAGGTCTTCTAGTGTATCATCATCAAAGTTTTCAGGATGATCTGGCACATGATTGACCTCACCTCACTTTGTTTTTTTTTTAAAGAAAATCTGCCCTCAGCATCATCATCAGCTCTACCTCTTTTTCTGTTGACACTAACCTCATTACAGCCAGCCTGGCACAGTTTCGATCTGTAGTTTCCAAGCTTGTACTTTATGCTGGTTGTCCAGCCAGCATATCCAGAGCCAGTACCTGGTTCCTTAAGGCATGGATGTTTGTTGACAAGTTCAGAGGCAACATACTCAAATTCATATTTGTCAGGGTAGGCTTTCATGGCAAATATTTCTTGTGCCAGCTTGTTGAGAAACTCCATGTTCATATTTCTAGTTACATGTAGACCCATCTCAGTTTTTACATACGGGTCATTCTATGCCAAATCAACAAGAGGTTATGCTCGACCATCTCAGATTTCAATGAAATTTGGAGGGCTCAGAGATACTATTAAAAGAAGTTAATCCCCCAAATTTGAGCTTCCTATCACCAATAGTTTCAGAGAGACAGGCATTTGAATTTTTCAATTTTTTTGTTTTTTGCTCAAAACATACATATTTCAAAGTGCAATATAATCTTCATTATGCAAGATAGAAACCTAAAATTTTGCAAAGAGAGACTCAATGTCTTGTACTACAAGCTTCAACTTAGAATTTCAATGGTCATTGTATATTAGATGGTGATTTTAACAAGGAAATTAAAAAGACAAATTTGCATTTTTTGCATTTTTAACTCATTCTGGAAGTTTGCCTGTGGCAGTAATGCTTAAACTAAGAATGTTATTCAAATCTACACAGAAATATCTACCAAGTTCGGTTTTACCAAGTCTCCACTATTCCTAGTTTGTCTGTAATAGGGTTTTGAAATTCGCCGATTTCTAAAACATGCCATTTTCAGTAGCAAGAAATTCAATGTGGGATAGCAGTTAGGAACTTGTAATTTTTTTTCAATAATCCCCAAGACCCATATTTTATATTTCCAAATTTTTGTTCTGTGTCTCTCAAGCATTTTTAAACTACAGGGGTTTAAAAAAATCCATTTTCACCAAATTCGAATTTTTGATATATTTTCATATAACTGATATTTGAGGGTTAATAAATGCTTTAATAAGGCTCAAGTAGGTTAGGAGACATGTTTCTTCCTCAATTTTAAATACAATTTCAATTAATGCTCAGTATTAATTATTTGTAAATTGATTTTAATCTAAGACTGTGTAACATTAGCAATCAATGACCAGCTATTGTGTACCAGTCAACAGCCTGCCTTATCAATATCAACACAGCACAATAGGTGACCTTTGATACCAGAACAGGTGGCTCATATCTTATAGTTTTAGAGTCTGTAAACTGCATACTTGTTCAGATAACATTATATTGCTTGGATTATATTAAATACATTGTAATACAGAGCACTGAGAAAATTTACCAATGTTATTAACTGAATGTGTTTCTTTGCAAGGATTGGATATTTTGAATAGTTAACTAGGGAATTTAATTGTAGTTGCTTTAAATTTGAGATCAGTATAAATGAGTTTGTTCTTAGACATTTAGAAATGGCTGAACTTCCTCCCTGTTCTATAGGAATTGGACTAAAGAAAGATTCTGACTGCCATAAACTAACATACAACAGAAATTGTAAGTTAAATACACTCTCTCAGTATAGTTTGGAGCAAATTTCATTAATTAAACAGAGACCTGAACTTGAGAACTTCAAGCACAGACACAGTATGTCTGCATCATGAGAAACTGTTTCTGATGAAATATGAAGAGCTACAGAAAAGTTGTTGTGATCCATATGAAAGGCACAAGAAAAAAGTTAAAACAGAATTACGTTCAATTCTTCCTGAAACAGCAGATTCACTTTCAAAACTGATAAATAAAAATATTAAACCTGGACAAAAATTGTGTTCTAAATGTTCACAGCGAGTGAAAGAACATTTAAGCCAAGCAGATTCAGCAGGTTCTACAGAATCAGAACAAGAGAGCATGTGTGTACAACCCTGATTCCAAAAAAGTTGGGACAAAGTACAAATTGTAAATAAAAACGGAATGCAATGATGTGGAAGTTTCAAAATTCCATATTTTATTCAAAATAGAACATAGATGACATATCAAATGTTTAAACTGAGAAAATGTATAATTTAAAGAGAAAAATTAGGTGATTTTTAAATTTCATGACAACAACACATCTCAAAAAAGTTGGGACAAGGCCATGTTTACCACTGTGAGACAGCCCCTTTTCTCTTTACAACAGTCTGTAAACGTCTGGGGACTGAGGAGACAAGTTGCTCAAGTTTAGGGATAGGAATGTTAACCCATTCTTGTCTAATGTAGGATTCTAGTTGCTCAACTGTCTTAGGTCTTTTTTTTGTCGTATCTTCCGTTTTATGATGCGCCAAATGTTTTCTATGGGTGAAAGATCTGGACTGCAGACTGGCCAGTTCAGCACCTGGACCCTTCTTCTACGCAGCCATAATGCTGTAATTGATGCAGTATGTGGTTTGGCATTGTCATGTTGGAAAATGCAAGGTCTTCCCTGAAAGAGACGTCATCTGGATGGGAGCATATGTTGCTCTAGAACCTGGATATACCTTTCAGCATTGATGGTGTCTTTCCAGATGTGTAAGCTGCCCATGCCACATGCACTAATGCAACCCCATACCATCAGAGATGCAGGCTTCTGAAATGAGCGCTGATAACAACTTGGGTCGTCCTTCTCCTCTTTAGTCCGAATGACACGGCATCCCTGATTTCCATAAAGAGCTTCAAATTTTGATTCATCTGACCACAGAACAGTTTTCCACTTTGCCACAGTCCATTTTAAATGAGCCTTGGCCCAGAGAAGACGTCTGCACTTCTGGATCATGTTTAGATACGGCTTCTTCTTTAAACTATAGAGTTTTAGCTGGCAACAGCGGATGGCACGGTGAATTGTGTTCACAGATAATGTTCTCTGGAAATATTCCTGAGCCCATTTTGTGATTTCCAATACAGAAGCATGCCTGTATGTGATGCAGTGCCGTCTAAGGGCCTGAAGATCACGGGCACCCAGTACGATTTTCCGACCTTGACCCTTACGCACAGAGATTCTTCCAGATTCTCTGAATCTTTTGATGATATTATGCACTGTAGATGATGATATGTTCAAACTCTTTGCAATTTTACACTGTCAAACTCCTTTCTGATATTGTTACACTATTTGTCGACGCAGAATTAGGGGGATTGGTGATCCTCTTCCCATCTTTACTTCTGAGAGCCGCTGCCACTCCAAGATGCTCTTTTTATACCCTGTCATGTTAATGACCTATTGCCAACTGACCTAATGAGTTTCAATTTGGTCCTCCAGCTGTTCCTTTTTTGTACCTTTAACTTTTCCAGCCTCTTATTGCCCCTGTCCCAACTTTTCTGAGATGTGTTGCTGTCATGAAATTTCAAATGAGCCAATATTTGGCATGAAATTTCAAAATGTCTCACTTTCGACATCTGATATGTTGTCTATGTTCTATTGTGAATACAATATCGGTTTTTGAGATTTGCAGATTATTGCATTCCGTTTTTATTTACAATTTGTACTTTGTCCCAACTTTTTTGGAATCGGGGTTGTAGATGTGGATCCAATATACACTGGTGAGGTAGCTGAATCACTTGACAAAAGCCTTGTGTCAATGGGTTGCTCTCCACTGAAAATTGCCAAGTATAGCCACAAATAGAAAGCTGCATATGGCAAAGCAAAGCTGCAACGAGTAGAAGAAACTTTACGTTCTAAAATGAAATTTTATTAATTAATGAAATTCAACAAAGCTCCATATTGTAGACAGAATTCTCTTTCAAGTTCAAGTTGTTCATCGTACAGCTGCTCTAAAGATTCAGGAGCCTTGGCTAGCCAAACCTTCCGAATGAGTTTGGGGTTTAGTATGGAATCAATTTTGTGCCAAAATGTTCATACAATACTTTTGAAATATCAAACAAAAACGACAAATCCAAATCCAAAAACAGTCAATTTTTTAGACTAGCAAACAAATTATTCGTGTAATTGTGCAAAATATCAGTCTATTACTCTTCAGAAACCTTTTATTTTTGTTCCGCGTCTTTCTCAGTTTTGTTTGACATAAATTATTTTGGTTGCGCTTCCAGCTTTCTCGTTTGTGCTCCCTGACTTTTTGCTTGCAGTTTTGGCACAAACTTCACGTGTGGGTGGGCTGTCCAGGAATGCATTCCCATTGGCTAACTTGTGTTTGACTGACAGCTACGCTCAGCCATTCCCTACTCAGATTCTGGTGGACTGTTTGATGAGTGACCGATCCATTGACGGTAACAAAGTGTAAATTAAAAAATTACAACAAAGTGTAAATTCAATATCATAGTCGCCACTGAAGTCCACTCTATCCTTGTTTACCATCAATGGATCGGTCACTCATCAAACAGTCCGCCAGAATCCGAGTAGGGAATGGCTGAGTGTAGCTGTCAGTCAAACACAAGTTAGCCAATGGTAATGCATTCCTGGATAGCCCACCCATACGTGAAGTTTGTGCCAAATAAAAACTGCAAGCAAAAAGTCAGGGAGCGCAAACGAGAAAGCTGGAAGTGCAACCAAAATAAATTATGTCAAACAAAACTGAGAAAGACGCAGAACAAAAATAAAAGGTTTCTGAAGAGTAATAGACTGATATTTTGCACGATTACACGAATAATTTGTTTGCCAGTCTAAAAAAATTGACTTTTTTTTTTTGTATTTGTATTTGTAGTTTTTATTTGATATTTCAAAAGTATTGTATGAACATTTTGGCACAAAATTGGTTCCATAGTTTATGTGAACAAGCAACAACAAAGTCTGTGAAAACAAAGACACAAACAAAAAAACATGCTCATACAAGCCTGTCAGCTGAGTTCATGCATGGTGATGACTGAAAGCCATGCCACAACAGCATTAATTGCATGCATCTATTCACACTAACTTAACACCACAATAGAGACCTGCATCACCAAAAAGTCAAAATGAAATCAATATAACAGTAGTTCAAAATAGTTTAACATGTAAAGTACACAGAAGGGAGGAGCACAAATCCCATTTCAAGATTATCAAATTTAAAACAAAGTATAATCCATTAATCATGCATGTCCAGAATACATACCATTATATTCAATGCAGCAGGCATGCCCTTGGGGTCACCATTAACATTCCAGCTACCGGGTATAGAGCCAAAGGGTGGTAATCATTCAAAGTCTCTGGATCCAGGATTTCTAGATCTGTGTAGCATTTGTCAATAAGTTGGTAAGACCTGTAATGTTCCATAAACCAAGATGATAGCTTTGCAGTGACAAAAAACACTTTCTCAAAGTCCACCAAAATGTTCAGTATCTTATAGAACTCTGACAGTCCACTGCACTGACCTGCAGAAACTATCATGCCCTAATATTGGGTCCCATACAAATGAACATCTTTGGCAAGTGGCACATTATCTTGACTTGGATACTTCTTTTCAGTTATCATCCTCAATTTTTCATCTAAAGATTATGTTTTAACCTTGTCAACACTGCCAATGTACAATTTTGGTTTGAACAGTGTGGCAGCGGGGGCGTGGTCAAGCACCGGTCTGTGACAGGAGGGCGGAGTCAGGGAAGGTAAGTGGCCGAATCGCTACACCTGACGGCAATTAACCTGTGTTTGTGTGTCTTCCCAGTGACCGCACCCTACTTAAGGAGGGAGAGCGAGAGCAGAGGAGCTCATCTCCGGACTAGACGCTGACTGTGTGTGTGGCTAGCCCATATAGAATTGTTCACTGAAAAGTGTGGCAATAAAGCCTTTTGAAAACCTGATCTCTGTCCTGCCATCCTCTGTGCTCCACCCACACCTCGTGAACCATTACAGTGGTGCCGAAACCCGGGACCAGAGTGGAGCACCAGCAGATCAGACCCATGGAGTCCTCCCCGTTCGCTGACCTGGTCCACGCCCTCGCCACGGCCCAGCAAAGCCAGCACCAGGCACTCGTCACCCTCCAGAAGGAACAGGAGCGACGCTTTGAAGCCCTGGTGCTGGCCCAGCAGGAAGACCGCGAGGCGTTCCGGCACCTCCTCGCATCGGCAGGGTCCACCAGCGCTCCGGCCATGGGCCCGTCTCCCCTCACTGTTACCAAGATGGGTCCGCAGGACGACCCCAAGGCTTTCATCACGTTATTCGAACAAGTCGCAGAAGCCTCGGGGTGGCCGATGGAGCAGCGCGCGGCGCGCCTTCTCCCCCTCCTAACGGGAGAGGCGCAGCTGGCCGTGCTACAGCTCCCCGCCGACTGCTGGCTGGCCTACGCGGACCTCTCCCGGGCCGTCCTCCAGCGCGTGGGGTGCACACCAGAGCAACAGCGCCAGTGCTTCCGCGCTTTGCGCTTGAAGGAAGTCGGCCAGCCATTCGCGTTTGGCCAGCAGCTCCGGGACGCCTGCTGGTGGTGGTTAAGGGCCGACAACCGCGACGCCGAGGGGATCATCGACCAGGTGGTGCTGGAACAATTCATCGCTCGCCTACCAGCAGGAACCGCGGAGTGGGTCCAGTGCCACCGCCCGGCATTGCTGGATCAGGCAGTTGAGCTGGCGGAGGATCATTTGGCGGCTGTTCCGGTGGCAGGACAGCAGATGGCGTCTTCTCTTCTCTCCTCTTCTCTCTCTCTCTCTCTCTCTCTCCCCCTCCTTCTGTGTCCCGTCCTCGCCCCATTCCCCCACCGTGGAGACGGGGGCCGGCGCCACCCCAGTCGGCCCACCGCACCCGCGGTGCCCTCCCGTTTCTCCCTTCTGTGTCTGTCTCTCCCCCACCTCAGGTGAGTGAGCCCCAGAACACAGGTGCAGAGGGAAAGCCCGGGCCGGTTTGCTGGCGCTGCGGGGAGCCGGGCCATCTTCAACAGCAGTGCAAGGCAATGGAAGTGGGCGCGGTGGTTCGGATCCCTGACGCGCCAGAGGCCACCCTCGATCGGGCCGGAGCGTATCGCATACCGGTGAGTATCCAAGGGGCTACATATCAGGCGTTGGTGGATTCTGGTTGTAATTAGACCTCAATTCCCCAAAGCCTGGTTCAAAACGAGGCATTGGGGGGAGCACAGGGGGTGAAGGTGTTGTGTGTGCACGGGGATGTTCACTGCTACCCTTTGGTGTCAGTCCACATTTTTTTCAGAGGGGAAAAAGCCATAGTGAAGGCGGTGGTTAATCCTCGCCTTACCCACTCTTTAATTTTGGGGACTGATTGGCCGGGATTTCGGGACTTAATGACACATTTAGTGAGGAGTGGGTCCTGCCATTTAACAGGGGGAGGTCCCAGTGTTGCTTTGGCAGGAGCAGCTGTCACAGAGCCATCTACGTCATCTCCGCGTCAGAGTGAGGAGCCGCCGGCTCCTCCTCTCTCTATTGGGGAATCCCTCGCAGATTTTCCATTAGAACAGTCGCGAGACGAGACTCTGAGGCATGCGTTTGACCAAGTGAGAGTAATCGATGGTCAAACGCTCCCGCCGAATGCCACCCCGTCCTTCCCTTACTTCGCGATTATGAAGGATAGCTTATACCGAGTGACACAGGACACTCAAACTAAAGAGCGAGTCATGCAACTTTTAATTCCGAAGAGCCGCCGGGAATGGGTATTCCAGGCGGCTCACTTTAATCCCATGGCTGGACACTTAGGGCAGGATAAAACACTAGCCTGAATAATGGCCCGATTCTATTGGCCGAGGATTCGTGGCGATGTCCGTAGGTGGTGTACGGCGTGCTGCAAATGCCAGTTAGTAAATCCAGCGGCCATTCCAAAAGCACCTTTGCGCCCTCTACCGTTAATCAAGACCCCGTTCGAAAGAATTGGGATGGATCTCGTCGGGCCATTAGATCAGTCAGCATGAGGGTACCGCTTTATATTAGTTCTAGTGGACTATGCAACGCGATACCCGGAAGCAGTGCCTCTTCGCAATATCTCAGCACGCAGTATTGCGGAGGCACTCTTCCGCGTTATCTCCTGAGTTGGAATCCCGAAAGAGATTCTGACTGACCAAGGCACCTCGTTTATGTCACGTACACTGAACGAACTGTATGGGTTATTGGGTATTAAGCCGATCTGCACCAGCGTGTATCACACACAAACGGACGGTTTAGTTGAACGGTTCAACCGCACCCTCAAGAACATAATTAAAAAATTCATAAGTGAGGACGCACGTAATTGGGATAGATGGCTCGAACTCTTGCTCTTTGCAGTGCGAGAGGTCCCCCAAGCCTCCACGGGGTTCTCCCCGTTCGAATTGTTATACGGTCGTAAGCCGCACGGCATCCTAGACGTGCTGCGGGAAAATTGGGAGGAGGGACCTTCACCAAGTAAAACCGAAATCCAATACGTTATTGACCTGCACGCAAAACTCCACATGCTCACGCACCTAACTCAGGAGAATTTGCGGCAGGCCCAAGAACAACAAGCCCGCCTGTACGACAAGGGTACGCGCCTTAGGGAGTTCGCACCGGGAGAGAAAGTACTCGTACTGTTGCCCACATTGAGCTCCAAATTAGTCGCAAAGTGGCAAGGACCCTTTAAGGTCACACAGCGAGTCGGGGATGTTGACTATGAGGTGAGGCGGATGGATAGGGGCGGGGCACTACAGATTTACCACCTCAACCTACTCAAACTCTGGAACGAGGAGGTCCCCATGGCATTGGTGTCGGTGGTTCCGGAGAAGGCGGAGCTGGGGCCGGAGGTGCAAAAGGGAACATTGGCATCACGTACCTCTCCGGTCCCCTGTGGAGACCACCTCTCTCCGACCCAACTCGCGGAGGTTGCCCAGTTGCAGACCGAGTTTTCGGACGTGTTCTCGCCCCTGCCCGGCCGCACCAACCTCATAGAGCACCACATTGAGATGCCCCCGGGGGTGGTAGTGCGTAGCTGCCCTTACAGGCTACCCGAACACAAAAAAAAAGGTGGTTCGGGAAGAACTTGAAACCATGCTCGAAATGGGCATCGTCGAGGAGTCCCACAGTGACTGGAGCAGCCCGGTGGTCTTGGTACCCAAGGCCGATGGGTCGGTCCGGTTCTGTGTGGACTATAGAAAAGTCAACGCGGTGTCTAAATTTGATGCGTACCCAATGCCTCGTATTGATGAGTTGCTCGATCGGCTAGGCACGGCTCATTTTTACTCGACGCTGGATTTAACAAAGGGTTATTGGCAGATCCCCTTGACTCCATTATCCCGGGAAAAAACGGCCTTTTCCACACCGTTCGGCTTGCACCAATTCGTCACACTTCCGTTTGGGCTGTTTGGGGCGCCTGCTACGTTTCAGCGGCTGATGGACAGGGTCCTCCGCCCCCACGCCACCTATGCGGCCGCATACCTCGATGATATCATCATTTATAGTAATGACTGGCAGCGGCACTTACAACACCTGAGGGCCGTCCTTAAGTCACTGAGGCGAGCGGGTCTCACAGCCAACCCAAAGAAATGTGCGATTGGGCGGGTGGAAGTACGGTATCTGGGCTTCCACTTGGGCAATGGGCAGATGCGTCCCCAAATTAACAAGACAGCAGCAATTGCGGCCTGCCCGAGGCCCAAGACCAAAAAGGGGGTGAGACAGTTCCTGGGGCTGGCTGGCTACTATCGTAGGTTTATACCTAATTATTCAGACGTCACCAGCCCGCTGACTGATCTCACTAAAAAGGGGGCACCAGATCCAGTCCAGTGGACGGAGCAATGCCAGCGGGCTTTCTCTGAGGTAAAGGCTGCACTGTGTGGGGGGCCACTATTACACTCCCCTGACTTTTCTCTCCCTTTTATGTTGCAGACCGATGCGTCGGACAGAGGGCTGGGGGCAGTTTTGTCCCAGGAGGTGGAGGGGGAGGACTGCCCCGTCCTGTACATTAGCAGGAAGCTGTCAGTGCATGAGGGGCGCTACAGCACTATCGAGAAGGAGTGTCTGGTGATCAAGTGGGCGGTCCTCGCCCTCCACTACTACCTGCTGGGGCGCCCTTTCACCCTCTGTTTGGACCACGCGCCCCTCCAGTGGCTCCACCGCATGAAGGATGCCAACGCACGGATCACCCGTTGGTATCTGGCACTCCAACCCTTCAATTTTAAGGTGGTCCACAGGCCGGGGGCGCAGATGGTCGTGGCGGACTTCCTCTCCCGTCAAGGGGGGGGGAGTCGGCTGCAGGCCGGACGGCCGCCCGGCCTGAGTCGGGCGGTGGGGGTATGTGGCAGTGGTGGTGTGGTCAAGCGCCAGTCTGTGACAGGAGGGTGGAGTCAGGGAAGGTAAGTGGCAGAATCACTACACCTGACGGCAATTAACCTGTGTTTGTGTGTCTTCCCAGTGACCCCGCCCTACTTAAGAAGGGAGAGCGAGAGCAGAGGAGCTCATCTCCGCACTAGACGCTGACTGTGTGTGTGGCTAGCCCATATAGAATTGTTCACTGAAAAGTGTGGCAATAAAGCCTTTTGAAAACCTGATCTCTGTCCTGCCGTCCTCTGTGCTCCACTCACACCTTGTGAACCGTTACAAACAGATTTTGGCCATCAAGGAAGTATGCCATCATTTGTTGGTGTTAGAAGAGAGTGTAAGCAGCAGTGAACAGTGCTGCTTACACTGAACATCGTGCATCACTTCTTTGAAGACGCTATGCCTAGATTCAAATCGTAGAGTCCACAAGTCGACTAGAGGTCCAAATCAGCGTGTGAGCTGCAATTAATGTTCAATGAAGTGATGTTTCAGCTGCAACGTACACTGCAAAAAAATTGAAAACTGAATTTGAGGAGAAAATTTACTTGATACTAGTGAAATTATCTTGTTGCATGGACAGATATTTTTACTTGATAAGACAGAATAAGCTGGTTGCAATCTAGAACTAGGTTTAATAATCTCAGAATTGGTGTTTTGTATTCTTCTAATAGGAAATGCTAGATCGTTTAAACTATTTTCAAGATATTTTCACTTGCCAAGGAAAGGTATCAATAAGCAACTTCCGATGATCAGATATTTTACTTTCCAAGTAACACAATATATCCTCTGATAATGTAGTAGACACAACAACCTCGACAATCTCTTTAAGGTCCATTAAAATTTCCCATGATTGTTCCTGTTCTGGTATATTGCTCCCAATCATGAGAGGTAGTAAATGTAAAAGTGTTCAATTTTCATGTCCATTGCCACTGATTCTTCCAGTTCCAAAGCTAGTCTTTGTAATTTGCTGTGGCTTGCTGAGCTTATTAGAAAATTTGTATGGGAACAATTTTATACAGCTGTGCAGTCCATCAAATGTAATGAACCCTTTTTGAATCAATTCTTTCAAACACAAACATAACTCTTTTGGAATAACACCTTCAAACAAATCATGTAAAATATTTGGGGGAAACCCAGTAACTGAGTGGAAGTAAGACAAGACACTCAATACACAGGCTGATTTAACACCATTCACACTTTCTTTACCACTAGACTTGAGCTCTTCCATAAATGTGGTGTGCTGTATTACAGTTCTTAATGGAAAATCCCTTGGCTCAACAGTCGCAATGTGGTCTCGATTAATACAACAAAATCTGTACAACTTCTAAATACTGAAAGATTCATGAAACCCAGCAAGGCTGTGGGCCCCAAGATTATTGGCACAGAAACAAAATACTGTTCCCTTTCCAAACTTATCTAGAACCTCAACAAACACCCCACTCCTTTCAAGAGACTTTAGATCCTTGGTCAATGGATAAAGAAATGCATCATAACCAAACTGTTTATCATCAATACTCTTTCTGAGAACAGCCAGCTGAATTAAGGGGAGGGTAGAGCAAAACGTGCCTGGTAAATTGAGCACAGCCCAATAGACAGCAGTAATCTTATGGATTTTCTAGATGTCCCCAAAGGATTACATATTTCAAATTCATCTATGTACAGTCCTATAGAAATACTTTCCTCTTGCACCCCCAAAAGATTATTGTCTTTGAAGTACTGACCACCTTGAAATGACCTGTATTGACCTGGTTAGTCTTCTTGGTTGAACACCAATTTATCAAAAAAAATCTGATCATCTCAATAAATTCTCTAACACCTGAATGATTGAAACATAAACAAATGCATTTTTATGGGTCCTTCTATATGTGTATTCAGTTGGCTCGACTACAGGGAAGTGCTCCTTAAAATAGAGATTCCTCCTGTGATCAGTGGACAGTGCACCTTTTTCTTCAGTTGTTAAAATAAGTGGATTAGTTTTAAATACTGCATCATTAATCTCTTGAACACTATCATCTATTTCAATACTATGTTTAGTAAGCACCTCTTTGATTCTTTGAAGTGAATGAGATTTAGAGAAGTGCAGAATATAATTAAATTTTTCAACTATTTTCTGTAAAGCATTTTTAGAAACATGCAATACAGTTTGCATGCACAGAAAGAGAGATGCAATTTTGTGTTCAAGTATTTCAGCATCTACATACTCATCTGTTTCATTGTCATTTGAATATTGACTTGAGACACCTTCTAAAGTCTCCACTTCACAACAGTTATCTAATGGTTGGTCAGTGGCATGGGTCTGAATGGCTACAGTTTCATTTTCAGAGTCCACTCTCAGACAAGTTCTAATTTCATTTGTATTCTTGTGCTTCCTACTTCTCTGTGAACTAAAGGTTCTTAGATTGTTAGTTTTAAATTCACATCTCAGGAAGGGGCAACATACAATCTCTTGATTTTTGAAATGTCATCCAAGATAAGTGAAAAATGCACACTGAGTACAGATTTCCCTAAATTCACAAAAGTCACAAAAAAAGGTTAACTTCTCTTGTCTTTTTACAGTCCTGCAATGTGATCTGGTCAGGTGTAACTTTAAAGTGCCAGGTGTTTTGAAGATACATACGCAGACACTGTAGACACAGGGCCAGTGAGCTCCTCTTCCGTTCCTTAGTCGATGATGCCTCAGCAGACTATCTTGACTGGAGCTGACAAAATTGCAGAAGCTACACTTCATGCAAAAGCTATGACAAGAATGAGAAAAGCATACAAGCACAGGGATAGAATAGCCATCAAAAATCCAACAACAGCTCAAAACATTTTACGAACTTCTGCACTCAAGCATTCTGAGACCTGTCCTAGACCGGACTCTGCTAACGTTAACTGAAGACTTAGGATACTTAAAGTGGTCAAAACATTATAATTTATAAAGGATTTCAAACATAAACAAACAATCTTTTGGCTAACGTTACACAATTCACATGACCGATAACGCTACCCTAACATGCAATGCTTTGCCAGCAAAGTTTCTTCATAGCTAACCGCTAACATTAACGTTAGCATTGTAGCTAGCAGCAGAGTATCACGCTAATGTTAACTTCTATGACCAGAAATGTGGTGTGTTATCTGGTATCACCGCTCATTGGGAGTTTTCATATGTCAACTTGTCGACTTTTAAACTCTCTAGATAATTAACGTTATGTTTGCCAATTACAGTAGCTCTGATGTTTGCTGCCTATCAAGCTAACCTTAGCTAGTTGGGTAAAGCTCACTTAGCTTAGCTTACTCATCAGCCACAGCACTTTTGAAGTGGGTAACCTTATCCTATCACAAGCACGGCTACTTAAGTACCAATTTTGACATGTAACACTCAACCAACACAGCCTACATAAACTTACCTTTTGCATGTGAAATTGCACTCAAAGATAATTGATCATATGCCATCGCTTGTAGGAAATCAAGATGGTCGATGAAAATTCCAACCAAAGAGGAAAACCCCTGAAAAAATACCTGTAGACCCCGTACAACCAAGGACTCAAAATTAGCATATAGTTGACCTGGCGTCAACTAGGGTTCAACGACAATTTCTTAATTGTGACAATTTAGATTATGTATTGAGGTCAACTTTTAACACAAAACTTTCAAAACTTAATTGAAGCAATTTGCTTTACTCAGTTTACATTGCAATTAACCGTTTTGTTTTCACTGTATGCAAAAATCCTATTGAGGCGGACAATTTTAAGTTGTTGTTTTTACAGTGAAGGCAAGCGTGCACTGTCCATTAAATGTTGATATATGTTTTTGATAACATTAATGTTTGGGGTGCACCTGTTACTCTGTTTTTCATAACACAGAGGATGTTCCACCTAGCACACAAAACTCTCACTGTGTATTCTTCTGCACCCAAAGTCAACTTCTTACTTGGGAGTGCTCTGAACCACACCCTTATGTGTGAATATATACTCATGTTTGACCTAGAATAAACTGAGAAACATCTCTGAACATGGTCTCTGTGTCAGTGCTGTCACTCCCAGGTAGCGTTGTAGTACTGGTCTTGGTCTCAAAACTTGTCTCAAGACCACTTTTTGAAGGTCTCTGTCTTATCTTTGAATCAACTGCATTTTTACTTGGTCTTGTCTTGGTCTCAGACATAGAGGACTCAGGATTTTATTTTCAAGACCAGTCAAGACCACAACTGCAGGGATATCACTAAATTGTCTGTGCATTGTCTGATTTATTTGTTAAACAGCATTACTGTGATTGGATGTAAAAATTTCTTGCTTCAAATGTGACCAATAATGAGACTCATTGCTAATTTAAAATTCTTCTTCCTATTAACGGCTGTCACCTCTCCAACCTTCACACACACATCTGGTTCTGGTCTTGACTCAGTCTCACCCTGCCTTGGTTTTGGTCTTAATCTCTACCCCTCAAAGTCTTGGTGCTTTCTTGGATATGACTTGGTCTTGGTTTAGGTGGTGTGACGTCTGCGAGCGTTTCGGGGGTGGTGCCTCTGTTGACAGCGCGGAGCTGGAAGTTGATTGTGCTGAATGTCGCCAGCTGCGAAGCCTTCACCTGGGCCTATTAATAGGACTTTGTTTGTGTGTGAGGGGCCGTGAGCGTTAGGCTTCACGTTGGCCATGGGTTTGGTAATTTGTATTTGTTAAAATTGTATGAATTCCAGTAAAGAGCATGATTTTCTGTTTTGAGTGCCTTATTTTGGGTTTGGGGTTATTTGTTTGAGTCAGAATGTAACAGGTGGACTTGACTACAACACTACTCCAGGGCCCATGAGGAAACCAATCGCTGAGCGGCAGATGTACAGGGGTTATTAATTCAATCTTTTATTCTCAAAACTTGGATGCACACAGTTACAGAATATAACAGTTTTCTATGCAAAACCCTGATAGGCTCTGGATCCACCATGATCCAGATGAGATTAAAGTGGTTACTGAAGATGAATGAGGGAATGTAATAAATGAATGACCTTAATTTGTACTAAAAATCCCACTCGGGAAGGTGCTGCTCTCACTTCCTACAGCATAGGTCATAGTCTCAGAGCAGGCCTAGTTAATTTCTGACAATCCAGAGCCAAGGCCAGGGAGCAGACGAACAGCTAAACTGACTGTCTGCTAGCTGCACAGAGTCGTCACTCAGGGTCCACTATATCGAGACTGTGTCTGTTCCCCGAGCTAAACAAAAAGGTAGAAATATTCAGAGAGTTTGTTCCAGTAACCTAATCAAGATAAAATTAGATCATACTGACTGTACAGCTGCTGCCAGCACCTTTGATCTAAAGGTGGGGTTATTAAATATTAGATCTCTTGCATCTAAAGTGCTAATGGTTAATAAACTCATTACTGATCAGGAGTTTAATGTACTTTGTTTAACTGAAACATGGATTAAGCCAGAGGCAGCATGGTGGTGTAGTGGTTAGCGCTGTCGCCTCACAGCAAGAAGGTCCGGGTTCGAGCCCCGTGGCTGGCGAGGGCCTTTCTGTGCGGAGTTTGCATGTTCTCCCCGTGTCCGCGTGGGTTTCCTCCGGGTGCTCCGGTTTCCCCCACAGTCCAAAGACATGCAGGTTAGGTTAACTGGTGACTCTAAATTGACCGTAGGTGTGAGTGTGAATGGTTGTCTGTGTCTATGTGTCAGCCCTGTGATGACCTGGCGACTTGTCCAGGGTGTACCCCGCCTTTCACCCATAGTCAGCTGGGATAGGCTCCAGCTTGCCTGCGACCCTGTAGAAGGATAAAGCGGCTAGAGATAATGAGATGAGATGGATTAAGCCAAATGAATATATAGTATTAAATGAAGTGAGTCCTCTTGGATACAGTTATATACACCAGCCTCGTCTAACTGGCAGAGGAGGAGGCATTGCAGTTATTTATAATGATTATCTAGGTGTAACACAAAAACCTGGTTATAAATTTAATAAATTCGAAGTTCTTCATACTCATATAATGTATGTAGCCTCGAAAAATAAGTCTACCCAGTTAATTCCGTTACTTATTATTTACAGGCCCCTGGGGCCATATTCTGAGTTTCTTTCTGAATTTGCAGATTTTATCTCAGATCTGGTTATTTCCTTAGACAAAGCTTTAGTTGTCGGAGATTTTAATATTCACTTCGATAACCCAGAAGACCGTTTGAAAACAGCATTTGTGTCCATTTTAGATTTAGTAGGGATTAATCAGAATGTCATAGGACCGACTCATAATTGTGGTCACACCCTCGATCTAATACTAACAGTCGGGTTAAATGTAGAAAATATAGTCATACTTCCACAGTCTGAAGTTATCTCAGATCATTATCTCATCTCATTCAAAATATGTCTGAGTAATAATATATGCACCTCACCACGCTACTGTATTAAATGTATATTCATGTCAACTACTGCACAGAGCTTTATAAATGATCTCCCAGAGTTATCAACTTTGATTGGGTCACTGTCAGCCCCTGCAGAACTTGATCAGCCAACTGAATGCTTACAGTCAACATTCCGCCATACCTTAGATAATGTAGCTCCTCTTAAAAGGAAAATGGTCAGAGACAAAAAATTAGCACCCTGGTATAATGATGACACTCGCACATTAAAACAGAACACTCGAAAATTGGAACATAAATGGCATCAAACAAAATTGGTAGTGTTCAAATTAGCATGGAAGGAGAGCTTCCTGAAGTATAGAAAAGCTCTTAGTGCTACTAGATCAACATATCTCTCCTCCCTATTAGAAGATAACAAAAATAATCCTAGATTCCTATTTAATATTGTAGCAAAATTAACCAGGAATAAGTCCACTAGAGACACATGCACACCTGTAGTATGTAGAAGCAACAATTTCATGAATTTTTTTAATGACAAAATTGAGAATATCTGACAAAAAATTCAAACTACTAATTTAAGGTCAGACAATGAAAGTGACCCTGTAGTTAACAATATAACTGTATCAGATCATCAATTAGCTTGTTTTACTCCCCTAAAAGAAACTGAATTACTTTCATTAATCTTGCCATCAAAAGCCTCAACTTGTGTACTAGATCCCTTACCTACGCGTCTATTCAAACAGATAATACCTTGAATAATTGAATTGCTTCTAAAAATAATAAATTATTCTCTTATGATTGGCTCTGTACCCAAATCCTTTAAACTTGCAGTTATCAAACCCCTGATTAAAAAACCTGACCTTGATCCCTGTCAGCTGTCCAATTATCGGCCAATATCAAACCTCCCCTTTATCTCCAAGATCCTTGAAAAAGCTGTAGCACAGCAGTTATGCTCATATCTACATAGGAATAACATCCATGAAATGTATCAGTCAGGATTTAGACCTCATCATAGCATAGAGACAGCTTTGGTTAAAGTAGTAAATGACCTACTGTTGGCGTCTAATCAGGGCTGTGTCTCGCTGCTTGTGTTGCTTGACCTTAGTGCAGCATTTGATACCATTGATCATTCCATTATGCTGGATAGACTAGAAAATGTTGTGGGAGTTAAGGGAACGGCCCTCTCCTGGCTCAGGTCTTATTTAACTGATCGCTATCAGAATGTTGATGTAAATGGTGATTTTTCTAGACATACTGAGGTAAAGTTTGGTATTCCACAAGGTTCTGTCTTGGATCCACTGCTTTTTTCTCGATATATGTTACCTCTGGGTGATGATATTCGTAAACATTGTATTAGTTTCCACTGTTATGCTGATGACACACAGTTGTATTATGTTACCTCTGGGTGATAGGGGTGGCACGGTGGTGTAGTGGTTAGTAGGGATGAGCGAGTACAGCATTATCTGTATCTGTTAACCATATGAATTATCTGTATCCGTATCCGCACTTGGAGTGGGCGGGCCTAACCCAGAAGTGGGTGGGATTTAACCCGGAAGTGGGTCTCGTTGTCTTGAAACGGGCAGGGCTTTAACCAGTATGTAATTTTAAGCATGCAATTGATATGGGTTGATCAGAAATTGTTATATTTATTACTGATTAGAAAAGTATTTACAGGACAGCATCAGCATTGAGTTTCAGATCAATGGTTTTGATCATGATAGCAAACGAACTATTTACAGAACAAGTTTTGCAACAATGAATACAACACATGCAGTTGCAATTATGAAATGAAATGTAATGAACAAGAGTTTTCATACTCAACAAAACTTCCTTTTTTTAACTTTTAATTTTTTTTATGATCAGTGTGATTTTTTTTTTTTGGTTCTTTTTTTTTTTATTTCCACACCAGGTGTGTGTGTGTGTGTGTGTGTGTGTGTGTGTGTGTGTGTGTGTGTGTGTGTGTGGCTTAATTTGTAATATTATTTATACCACTACTACCTAGAAAGTGTCAGACACTCAGTGCGTGAAGTAAAATAAAACTGGTTAGAGCCAACTGATGGTTTAAAAAAAAAAACTCCGACGACCAGCAGAGAGAGAGAGCGAGAGAGCTGTTCTCTGTGTGAGTGAGCAGAGCGGTGTGTGTAGGGGAGGGGCGCTGTGACGCTGTGTGAGGATTTTCATTCAGTCAGAGCACAGATATTGACTCGTATAAAACTCGTACTCGGCAAAAGTGCTTTATCCGTACCGGATACTCGTTTCAGCCAAGTATCCGGCTCAACTCTAGTGGTTAGCGCTGTTGCCTCACAGCAAGAAGGTCCGGGTTCAAGCCCCGTGGCCGGCGAGGGCCTTTCTGTGCGGAGTTTGCATGTTCTCCCCGTGTCTGTGTGGGTTTCCTCTGGGTGCTCCGGTTTCCCCCACAGTCCAAAGGCATGCAGGTTAGGTTAACTGGTGACTCTAAATTGACCGTAGGTGTGAATGTGAGTGTGAATGGTTGTCTGTGTCTATGTGTCAGCCCTGTGATGACCTGGCGACTTGTCCAGGGTGTACCCCGCCTTTCGCCCATAGTCAACTGGGATAGGCTCCAGCTTGCCTGCAACCCTGTAGAACAGGATAAAGTGGCTAGAGATAATGAGATGAGATGAGACCTCTGGGTGATATTATTCATAAACATTGTATTAGTTTCCACTGTTATGCTGATGACACACAGTTGTATGTTTCCGGAAAACCTGATGAGAGACACCAGCTTAATAGAATTGAGGAATGTGTAAAAGACATTAGACACTGGATGCTTAGTAATTTCCTTCTGCTTAACTCTGACAAGACTGAAGTACTTGTACTAGGACCACATGCAGCTAGAAGTAAGTTTTCTGATTACACAGTAACTCTGGATGGCCTTTCTGTTTCTTCACATGCAGCAGTAAAAGACCTCGGCGTGATTATTGATTCCAGTCTTTCATTCGAAACTCACATTGATCACATTACCCACATAGCTTTCTTTCATCTCAGAAATATTGCTAAGATAAGAAATTTAATGTTACTACATGACGCGGAAAAACTAGTTCATGCTTTTGTTACCTCCAGGTTGGATTATTGTAATGCCTTACTGTCTAGATGTTCCAATAAGTGCATAAACAAGCTCCAGTTAGTTCAAAATGCAGCAGCAAGAGTCCTTACTAGAACTAGAAAATATGACCACATCACCCCTGTCTTATCCACACTGAACTGGCTCCCAATCAAATTTCATATTGATTATAAAGTACTACTATTGACCTTTAAAGCACTGAATGGTCTCGCACTACAGTACCTGAGTGAACTTCTGCTCCTCTATGACCCGCCATGCCTACTTAGATCAAAAGGTGCAGGCTATCTGCTGGTACCTCCTATAGTGAAGGCTACATCAGGGGGCAGAGCCTTTTCTTACAAAGCCTCACAGTTATGGAACAGCCTTCCAAGTAATGTTCGGGAATCAGACACAGTCTCAGTTTTTTAAGTCTAGGCTGAAAACATATCTGTTTAGTCAAGCCTTTTGTTAATGGTGTTTATGAGGTAAAGGAGTAGATCTGGAGGGTCCTCAGACATAGAGTGTTTTGGTAAACTGGGATGTATGGATGCTATCAGTCCCCACTCGCTTGCTCACTCGAGTTTGTTGATGGTGTAGTCAGTGGCTGGCTGCTTTATGTCCCAGGGCTCCCTCATGCCTGTGTTACCTTCTGGCTCTCCCCTTTTAGTTATGCTGTCATGGTTAGTTGCCGGAGTCCCTGCTTGTACTCAGTGCAATATCTATACCGTTCCTACTTATTCAGGTGACATTGGGCATACCTAACAACCTGTGTTTTCTCTCTCTTCTCCCTCCTCCCTCCAAATCTGTCCCTCTGAGTTACATGTCAGTCCTGGGATCGAGATGCTGACCTCTTCTGCTCCTCGGACATGCCTGATCCATCCTGGTGCCCTGTGTCTGGTTGGAGTCTCATCGCATCGCTCCTGTGGAGGGCAGCCCCATGTGGACAGTTGGGGGTCATGCCTGGAGGGCTCTCTGGACTCTTGCAGTGGTGCTTTTGTGGCTGGGGACTGTAATTGACTTGCTGACTTTAGGACTGCAGTTGACTTGCTGACTTTAGGACTGCAGTTGACTTGCTGACTTTAGGACTACGGTTGTTGTGAATGGTTTTGCGCTCGGGTTTCCCTCGGTGGGGGGTTTATAGCATCAACGAAGCTGACTTTATGTTAGGACTGTTAATGTTTGTAGCGGTTCGCTAGGCGTGGGTGGAGCACAGAGGACGGCAAGACAGAGATCAGGTTCGGATATGGCTTTTATTGTTAAACTTTTCAGCCTTAACAACGTTTTTTTATTCGGAGACTAGAGGCACAGACTAGCATCTCATCCGGCGATGCTCTCCCCGGCTCCCCGCTCTCCTTCCCTAAATAGGGCACGGTCACTGGGAAGACACACAAACACAGGTTAATTGCTGTCAGGTGTAGTGATTCTGCCACTTACCTTCCCTGACCCCGCCCTCCTGTCACAGACCGGCGCTTGACCATGCCCCCGCTGCCACATACCCCCACCGCCCGACTCAGGCCGGGCGGCTGTCCGGCCTGCAGCCGACTCCCCCCCCCCCTTGATGGGAGAGGAAGTCCACCACGACCATCTGCGCCCCCGGCCTGTGGACCATCTTAAAATTGAAGGGTTGGAGTGCCAGATACCAATGGGTGATCCACGCTTTGGCATCCTTCATGCGGTGGAGCCACTGGAGGGGCGCGTGGTCCGAAAAGAGGGTGAAAGGGCACCCCAGCAGGTAGTAACGGAGGGCGAGGACCGCCCACTTGATCTCCAGACACTCTTTCTTGATCGTGCTGTAGCGCTCCTCATCCACTGACAGCTTCCTGCTAATATACAGGACGGGGCGGTCCTCCCCCTCCACCTCCTGGGACAAAATCACCCCCAGCCCCCTGTCTGACGCATCGGTCTGCAACACAAAGGGGAGAGAAAAGTCAGGGGAGTGTAAAAGTGGCCCCCCACACAGTGCAGCCTTCACTTTAGAAAAAGCCCGCTGGCATTGCTCCGTCCACTGGACCGGGTCTGGTGCCCCCATTTTAGTGAGATCAGTCAGCGGGCTGGTGACGTGCGAATAATTAGGTATAAACCTACGGTAATAGCCAGCCAGCCCCAGGAACTGTCTCACCCCCTTTTTGGTCTTGGGCCTCAGGCAGGCCACAATCGCTGCCGTCTTATTAATTTGGGGACGCACCTGCCCATTGCCCAAGTGGAAGCCCAGATACTGTACTTCCACCCGCCCAATCGCACACTTCTTTGGGTTGGCTGTGAGCCCCGCTCGTCTCAGCGACCTAAGGACGGCCCTCAGATGTTCGAGGTGTCTCTGCCAGTCATTACTATAGATGATAATGTCATCTAGATAGGCGGCCGCATAAGTGGCGTGAGGGCGGAGGACTTTGTCCATCAGCCGCTGAAACGTAGCGGGCGCCCCAAACAGCCCAAACGGAAGGGTGATGAATTGGTGTAACCCAAATGGTGTGGAAAAGGCCATTTTTTCTCAGGATAGTGGAGTCAAGGGGATCTGCCAATATCCCTTCGTCAAATCCAGCGTCGAATAAAAGCGAGCAGTGCCGAGTCGATCGAGCAACTCATCAATACGAGGCATTGGGTATGCATCGAATTTAGACACCGCGTTGACTTTTCTATAGTCCACACAGAATCGGACCGACCCGTCGGCCTTGGGTACCAAGACCACCGGGCTGCTCCAGTCACTGTGGGACTCCTCGACAATGCCCATTTCGAGCATGGTCTCAAGTTCTTCCCAAACCACCTTTTTTTGTGTTCGGGTAGCTTGTAAGGGCGGCTACGCACTACTACCCCCGGGGGCGTCTCTATGTGGTGCTCTATGAGGTTAGTGCGACCGGGCAGGGGCGAGAACACATGCGAAAACTCGGTCTGCAACTGGGCGACCTCCGTGAGTTGGGTTGGGGAGAGGACCGGAGAGGTGCCTGATGCCAATGTCCCCTTTTGAACCTCCGGCCCCAGCTCTGCCTTCTCCGGAACCACCGACACCAATGCCACGGGGACCTCCTCATTCCAGAGTTTAAGTAGGTTGAGGTGGTAAATTTGCAGTGCCCCAGCCCTGTCCGTTCGCCTCACCTCATAGTCGACGTCCCTGACTCGCCGTGTGACCTCAAAGGGCCCTTGCCACTTGGTGATCAATTTGGAGCTCGATGTGGGCAACAGTACGAGTACTTTATCTCCTGGTGTGAACTCCCTAAGGCGCGTACCCTTGTTGTACAGCCAGGTTTGCCGTTCTTGGGCCTGCCGCAAATTCTCCTGGGTTAGGTGGGTGAGCGTGTGGAGTTTTCCGCGCAGGTCCATAACGTATTGAATTTCGTTCTTGCTGTGTGAAGGTCCCTCCTCCCCAATTTTCCCGCAGCATGTCTAGGATGCCGCACGGCTTATGCCCATATAATAATTCGAATGGGGAGAACCCTGTGGAGGCTTGGGGGACCTCTCGCACTGAGAACAACAAGGGCTCGAGCCACTGATCCCAATTACGTGCATCCTCACTTAGGAATTTTTTAATGATATTTTTGAGGGTGCGATTGAACTTCCCTGACTCCGCCCTCCTGTCACAGACCGGCGCTTGACCATGCCCCCGCTGCCACAATGTTATAGTCATGTTGTCTTTTGTTGCCCAGATGGGGATGGGTTCCCTTTTGAATCTGGTTCCTCTCGAGGTTTCTTCATGTCGTCTGAGAGAGTTTTTCCTTGCCACCATCGCCACAGGCATGCTCATTGGGGATAGATTAGGGATAAAATTAGCTCATTTTAAGTCGTTCAAATTCTTTAAAGCTGCTTTGCGACAATATTTATTGCTAAAAGCGCTATACAGATAAACTTGACTTGACTTGACTTAAAAGTGTTGTCCTAAATTTTGACTTCTGAATTTTAGCAAAAGAGTGGCATTGAGAACATGGCATTGTGAACATGAGCTCATGTGAAACCACTAAAATAGGCCTATGTTCACCAGGTTCACAAAGTTGTTTATTTTAGCACAGTTCAGAGCCTGGTGACTGCATCATTTTCAGCCCTGCATGACAGATTATAATTCTACTTCAGAAGTTATTCAGCAGCTCTGCCTCTTTCTCTGATCATGTGTGTGATGATGAGGGTCTTCTCATTGAATGTTTACTCTCATTTGAAACACTAACAGGGAATGAATGTATTCCATTTTCCCAGTGTCGAGACTGATGTGGCTGTACTCATGGCACTCACAACTCATGATGGACCATCTGCTACACATATATATCATCCATACATGGCTCGCTCAGAGTGACATGGCTAATCAATAGCAGCCAGTACCACAAAAATAACCTGCGTGCGTGTGTGTTGTAGGAGTGAGACTATTCTAACAAGCAAGCCTGGGTAGGACATGATGAATATCATCCTGCATAATGCAAGATAATTAACATAAAGTTAAGCATGCAGCAATGTGAAGTGATAATCATTCACTCTACAGTCGATGCACACACACTCTTGTTGCATTCTGCTGTTCTCTAATGAATGTGCCATGGGTGGTCTCTGTCTAAGGTGTTGGAAAACAGCACCGGATGAATGTTTACACTTGTTTAGAGTCAACTTCACTGTCACTGCTGCACACACAGTGGTCTGCTCTGACCTCAGGTCTAACATTGTGTTGATTAACATGCTCAGAAAATACAGTAGTAACAATAAGGAAATTACGGCTCTCCGTATGAGGCAAGTGCCAGCAGAACTTCAAAGACATGATAAATCAATATCAAGTTCAGAGATATATCAGTTAATGCAGATATGAGACACTACAACCCTCATATAAGGAGAGTCATCAACTCTAATCCCCCTCCCCCCATATACTGTATGTCGTATTGAATCCAGTCTTCATTGTTATGGTTCATTAAGGCTACATTTACATTATCAGGCTGAAGTGACTCAAATCTGATTTTTGCCTTAATGTGACACAGATCTGAAGTTTTCAGGAGTGTGCAGACACAGAAATCATTTCTTTTTAAATCAGATTTAAGTCACATTGAGATCGAATCTCATATGGCTTTTTGCCTATATGCATGCGTTGAGCACAGTCTTCATCAGCCAGCACCAACAGCGTGGCAAAACAACAATGGAAGAGAGCTACAGTATAATAGCTGTGAAAACAGCAAAAGATAGCAATCTGGCATTTTTTTTTTGCCTTATTGACTTGATCATGTACAGCTGACGAACTGCATATTTTAGCAACTAGCACATCCATTTAGTTGGTTTTAATAAAATGATTTGTCTCACAAATATGACGCTTTTTGTTGTTGATGACTCATGGATAACTTGTTTAAAAATGTATTAATGTGCACATGCATGCCATTTTGAAGTACAGATGCATTCATATTACTGTTAGATACAGGTCACTTTTAATTATGAATGTGAACCATCAAGAAGGGCAAATCAGATCTGAGCAAAAAATTTAAATGGAAGAGCAAGGCTTGAAATGTGAATGCAGCTGTGGATTTCTTTTCTTTTTTCAAAAAAATAGAAAAAACACCATGCTGCTCAGCCCTGTGATGACCTGGCGACTTGTCCAGGGTGTACCCCGCCTTTCACCTGTAGTCAGCTAGGATAGGCTCTAGCTTGCCTGCGACCCTGTAGAACAGGATAAAGCGGCTAGAGATAATGAGATGAGATGAGATGAGACCAAGCTGCTCAAACTGGTAGATGGAAACAGTAAATTACTGCTTCTAATATGACATCCTAATAAACATGCTGTTTCAAGAAAATAATATAGCAGGAAGACAGTTAGAAAATCTCAAGCATTTCCTGATAAGTTTAGTCCAGTAATTTGGGAGATGGAAAATAACTTACCAGCTAGCAAAAGTGGTGCACTTGGTTGACCAGCTGAAATTTTAAGCAGGATAGTTTGTCATTTTTGGTGTAGAATTAGTGGGTTTTTTTTCTTTTTTCTTTTTTGTGGGAATGGAGAAGGTCAGAAACTCAAATTAAGATTATTTAAGGGTTTTATAAACAGTGTAGATGATTTAGAACTTTATGTGGAGCCAGTGAGAATTTTGAAGTACAGCTATGACATGAACATCCAAGGGATCTGGAGATACCTACAAGAAGGAAACTGCAATAATCTAGGCAGCTACAGACAGAAGGTGGATGAGGACTTGAGCCAATATTGACTCAATCAATATTACAAAGGCAAAAGTGAGAAATTTTAAGAGGTTGAGTCAGGAATTACATCAAAAGTACAACTACTGGAATAACTGTGCCATCAAGACAGAGATTTACAAAAACTAGCTACTGAGGGTGGTGGCATGGTGATGTAGTGGTTAGCACTGTCGCCTCACAGCAAGAAGGTTCTGGGTTCAAGCCCAGTGGCTGACGGGGGCCTTTGACAACTTTGACAACAACTTTGACATTTGATAAATCACACATTAGTCTTAGATCATTTCAGACATTAGGCTATTATCGGCCTACACTAGAGATTATCAGATGTAGATTGAGATTTTAGATACATTAAAATACTGGAATATTTCCAATATGGATCTCTTTACAAACCAATAATATAAAGGGAAATTTAAGCATTAGGCCTAGATCTTGTAAATAAGTTAGTAAAAATAATATACCGGTATACTCTCTGTGGAGAAAGCTTTGCCTGGCTGAGCTTTCACAAGATGTATACACAAAAATGCAAAAGACCACTCTCTACTGAACTTCGTTTTAGAATACATTTGCTTTCTTTTCTTTGTTGTATTTGTACTTGGTCCATCATAATCTGACATGATTACACAAAATACATTACATGACATTTAGCAGACGCACTCATCCAGAGTGATGTACAACGAGTGCAAAAGTCAGACCGATTGTGCATGTGAAATTATATATGGTAGAGATCAATAATTATAAAGATTAACTTATCTATGCACATGCATGCAATGACAGCATCTGTACAAGCCTAAAGACATACTGCATAACAATCTCAGCATATGAAATGCCAAAAAGCAGTTTCGGAAGTGGTGAAGTAGTCAGACTGTTGGGAATGAAAAGACCAGAATTCATTTGTCACTTGTCAGCATGACTGGCAGAGATGCCCAATCAATTAACTCCATGCATATCAGAAGACGTACAAGCCCTATACATGTGTGTGTGTGTGTGTGTGTGTGTGTGTGTGTATATATATATATATATATATATGCACAACCCCAAATCCAGAAAAGTTGGGACAAAGTACAAATTGTAAATAAAAACGGAATGCAATAATTTACAAATCTCAAAAACTGATATTGTATTCACAATAGAACATAGACAACGTATCAAATGTCAAAAGTGAGACATTTTGAAATTTCATGCCAAATATTGGCTCATTTGAAATTTCATGACAGCAACACATCTCTAAAAAGTTGGGACAGGGGCAATACGAGGCTGGAAAAGTTAAAGCTACAAAAAAGGAACAGCTGGAGGACCAAATTGCAACTCATTAGGTCAAATGGCAATAGGTCATTAACATGACTGGGTATAAAAAGAGCATCTTGGAGTGGCAGCGGCTCTCAGAAGTAAAGATGGGAAGAGGATCACCAATCCCCCTAATTCTGCGCCGACAAATAGTGGAGAAATATCAGAAAGGAGTTCGACAGTGTAAAATTGCAAAGGGTTTGAACTTTTCATCATCTACAGTGCACAATATCATCAAAAGATTCAGAGAATCTGGAAGAATCTCTGTGCGTAAGGGTCAAGGCCGGAAAAACAACCCTGGGTGCCCTTGATCTTCGGGCCCTTAGATAGCACTGCATCACATACAGGCATGCTTCTGTATTGGAAATCACAAAATGGGCTCAGGAATATTTCCAGAGAACATTATCTGTGAACACAATTCACCGTGCCATCCGCCGTTGCCAGCTAAAACTCTATAGTTCAAAGAAGAAGCCGTATCTAAACATGATCCAGAAGCGCAAACGTCTTCTCTGGGCCAAGGCTCATTTAAAATGGACTGTGGCAAAGTGGAAAACTGTTCTGTGCTCAGACGAATCAAAATTTGAAGTTCTTTATGGAAATCAGGGATGCTGTGTCATTCGGACTAAAGAGGAGAAGGACGACCCAAGTTATCATCAACGCTCAGTTCAGAAGCCTGCATCTCTGATGGTATGGGGTTGCATTAGTGCGTGTGGCATGGGCAGCTTACACATCTGGAAAGACACCATCAATGCTGAAAGGTATATCCAGGTTCTAGAGCAACATATGCTCCCATCCAGATGACGTCTCTTTCAGGGAAGACCTTGCATTTTCTAACATGACAATGCCAAACCACATACTGCATCAATTACAGCATCATGGCTGCATAGAAGAAGGGTCCGGGTACTGAACTGGCCAGTCTGCAGTCCAAATCTTTCACCCATAGAAAACATTTGGTGCATCATAAAATGGAAGATACGACAAAAAAGACCTAAGACAATTAAGCAACTAGAATCCTACATTAGACAAGAATGGGTTAGCATTCCTATCCCTAAACTTGAGCAACATGTCTCCTCAGTCCCCAGACGTTTACAGACTGTTGTAAAGAGAAAAGGGGATGTCTCACAGTGGTAAACATGGCCTTGTCCCAACTTTTTTGAGATGTGTTGTTGCCATGAAATTTAAAATCATCTAATTTTTCTCTTTAAATTATGCATTTTCTCAGTTTAAACATTTGATATGTCATCTATGTTCTATTCTGAATAAAATATGGAATTTTGAAACTTCCACATCATTGCATTCCATTTTTATTTACAATTTGCACTTTGTCCCAACTTTTTTGGAATTGGGGTTGTGTGTGTATATATATATATATATATATATATATATATATATATATATATATATATATATATATATATATACACATATACATACAGGGGGCTGCAAAAGAAGGCATACAGTAATGAAAAACAAAACATTCACATAAAATGTTAGTATTAAATGAAATCTAGCACCACTATTATAATACTGGCAATACTGGAATAATCCTTACTGTATACCTACTTTTGCAGCCCCCTGTGTATGTCTGTATGTATGTATGTGTGTGTGTGTGTGTGTGTGTGTGTGTGTGTGTGTGTGTATATATATATATATATATATATATATATATATATATATACACAAACACACACATTACATTACATTACATGGCATTTAGCAGATGCTCTCATCCAGAGTGATGTACAATGAGTGCAAAAGTCAGAACGATTGTGTGTGTGAAATTACATATGGTAGAGATCAATAATTATAAAGATTAACTTACCTATGTACATGCATGCAATGACAGCATCTGTTATGCAGTATGTCTTTAGGCTTGTACAGATACTGTCATTGCATGCATGTACATAGGTAAGTTAATCTTTATAATTATTGATCTCTACCATTTTATCACATATATATACGGCGGCACGGTGGTGTAGTGGTTAGCGCTGTCGCCTCACAGCAAGAAGGTCCGGGTTCGAGCCCCGTGGCCGGCGAGGGCCTTTCTGTGCGGAGTTTGCATGTTCTCCCCGTGTCCGCGTGGGTTTCCTCCGAGTGCTCCGGTTTCCCCCACAGTCCAAAGACATGCAGGTTAGGTTAACTGGTGACTCTAAATTGACCATAGGTGTGAATGTGAGTGTGAATGGTTGTCTGTGTCTATGTGTCAGCCCTGTGATGACCTGGTGACTTGTCCAGGGTGTACCCCGCCTTTCGCCCATAGTCAGCTGGGATAGGCTCCAGCTTGCCTGCGACCCTGTAGAAGGATAAAGCGGCTAGAGATAATGAGATGAGATGAGATATATACACACATGGATCAGCCATAACATTATGACCACTGACAGGTGAAGTGGATTGCCATTGATTATCTCATTACAATGGCACCTGTCAAGGGGTGGGATCTATTAGGCAGCAAGAGAACAGTCAGTTCTTGAAGTTGGTGTGTTGGAAGCAGGAAAAATGGGCAAGTGTAAGGATCTGAGTGACTTTGACAAGGGCCAAATTGTGATGGCTAGATGACTGGGTTTGAGAATCTCCAAAATGGCATATCTTATGGGGTGTTTCTGGCATGCAGTGGTAAGTACCTACCAAAAGTGGTCCAACGAAGGAGAACCAGTGAACTGGTGACAGGATCATGGGTGTCAAAGGCTCACTGATTCGCATGGGGCATGAAGGTTATCCCATATGGTCCAATCCCACAGAAGAGCTACTATAACACAAACTGCTGAAAAAGTTAATGCTGGCTAAACTAGAAAGGTGTCAGCATTAACTTTTTCAGCGGTTTGCACTACAGTAGGTCTTCTGTAATTCTTCCCTAGAAATTTTGATGACTGGAAGAAAAAGCTGTCAGAGCAGTCACATCACTGCAGTGATATGCCAGAGAGAGAGAGAGAGAGAGAGAGAGAGAGATGACCTAATCTGCATGTTTTTGGATTGTGGGAGGAAATTGGAGCACCTGGAGGAAACCCACACAGGCAACATGCAGACACCACACAGAAAGGCCCCAGTCAGCCACAAGGTTAAAACCCAGAATCTTCTTGCTATGAGGCAAAAGTGCGAACCGTGCCACACTATTAATGTAACAGTTGGATAGAAAATACAAGTTTAGTGTGAAAGTAGCTGATTGGAGCCAACTGCGGCAGTCTTACAGCCAATGCAGGAGGGTTGACAGCCCTGTTTCAACAGTCCTATCTAGTATCGGCTAACTGACTAGCTCTCAAGATTAGATTTATCATCAGTAGTGCAGATAAAGAAATCAGACAGAAAATCAAGAGCATTTGAGCTACATGTGCAGTTTGGATGTATGCAGCTACAGTTAAAGTGGAATGTCAATGCATACCAATGAATGTCCCAAACATATACATTATGTTCTTTTTTTAGTTACTTTTCAATGTTTGAATATTGGCCGTGCCACATTTTCCATTTAACATGTTGTAAATCTACTCATATTTGTGCGCTAACAAGACTACTCTGTCCTCTATGTTTGTTTTTCCTCACTTGCCTCCAACTTGTGACCTGATCAGGGAGTAAAAATGTGCTTGCTTGACGTCATTTGGTGTTTTTAAAACTTTAGTTATAACTAACTTCCCATTGAGAAAATTACTAGTTTAAAAGCAGCCTTGCCATTTTTTTCCTCCAAATTACTTCCTATTTGAAGATATTGCTTATTTTCCAGCAGTTTACCAGATTGTGAGAACCCAAATAGTAAAGTGTAATTCATATTACATAACATATTTGTTCAGATCTCATACAGATTTGGAATTTGATAAAACTGTAAATGCCATAGGACCATGATTCTGACCCTGGTCACTTCATATCCTTTGCCAGTCACCCGTCCCTCTCCCCCAGTCTCTCTCAGGCTCAGTTCTGTTAATCACTGCAAGCAGGAGGCAATCAAATTCAGCACAGGAAACCAGGCAGCCTGTTATTGCTGGCAGTCTGTGCCACGCCAGTGTTTTAATATTTATTCACTAAGCCCCTCATATCACATAAATCACACACACACCGAGGTGAAGTACGGACGCATACTCCATTACACCAACCACTAACAGCCTTTGACTTTTTCCATAGCTAAATACTTAGCAAGGAATGGCAGGATTGACGCTATCGTGGCTGCCAGGAAAAATCTGCTTGGTAAATCAGGAATGAGCTAATAGATGCACAGCCATCAAGGAAAAAAGAAAGAGAAGTGTTTTAACTTTCTGGTTAGAGATAGACAGCTTTAGGCTGTATCATTCTGAATGGTTTATTTCAGCAGCCTGCTTACTCATGCATACAGTAAAAGATTTGATACAATCTAATGTCATTTGTAGACCTAATGGGTATATGGATATTACCGTATGGATTTGCCCACAATTCATTTTAGGAAATCAAATTCATCTTAGATTAATATAGAGAGTGCCTTCAGGTCAGATGTAATGGTACAGAAGTCCCTACAGTAAGTGCAGGTGTAAGTGTGGTGGAGAGCTGAAACCAGCCTTACTGATTAGCTAGATCTCATTGCTCAGCTCCTCATCTCTCTCTTTTTTCCAGGTCAACTGAGCCACTCATTCTACAGAGTCACTCCAAACAATTTCCTACCCTCAAACCTCACAGGATTCAGAGATTCCATTCTATCACAGAGCAGGCTGATCCATCTCTTAATTGAGATGTCATTGTAACAGCTTCCCTAGTACAGTGGACACTGAAACAGGCAGGCGGGATCACTTTCATTTTTATTTTATCAACAGGTAGTCAACAAAAAACATGCTTTTCAGCAGATTCAAAATAAACTTGTGTGCCACTGCACAGACACGATTTCAGCCAGGGGAATAGATCTTCACTTTCTGCTCCTCTCCCCTTTTATCTGCTCCTTCTCACTGCACACAAACACACACAGACAGCACATTAATTTACAACAGGTGCTTACACTTTGCCACTCACCTTCCCCGGTCTTGGTCTCCTTTCACAAACTGGTGCTTGACCACACCCCCGCTGCCACATACCCCACCGCCCAACTCAGGCCGGGGAGCCATCCGGCCTGCAGCTGACTCCCCCCCCTTCCGGGAGAGGTAGTCCACGACCACCATCTGTGCCCCCGGCCTGTGGACCACTTCGAACTTAAAAAGCTGCAGAGCCAGATACCAACGGGTGATCTGGGTGTTGGCATCCTTCATGCAGCGGAGCCACTGGAGCAGGGCATGATCTGAACAGAGTGTGAATGGGCATTCCAGCAGGTAATAACAGAGGGTGAGGACCACCCACTTGATGGCCAAGCACTCCTTCTTGATGGTGGTGTACTTCATCTCCTGCATGAAGAGCTTGAGGCTGATATACAGCACAGGGCATGCCTCCCCATCCAATGTTTGGGAAAAACTGGCTCCCAGCCCTCTGTCCCATGCATTGGTCTGCAACACAAAAGGGAGAGAGAAGTCAGGGGAGTATAAAAGTGGCCCCCTATGCAGTACAGCTTTTACCTGATTAAAGGCCTGTTGGCATGGCTCCATCCACTGGAACAGATCTGGTGCTCCCTTTTTAGTGAGGTCAGTCAGCAGGCTGGTGATGTCTGAAAAATTAGGCAAGAACCTCCTATAATAGCCTGCTAGCCCCAGGAACTGCCTCACCCCCTTTTTGGTATAAGGTCTTGGGCAGACTGCAATTGCTGCAGTCTTATCAATTTGGGGATACACCTGCCTATGATCCAAGTGGAAGCCCAGATATTGTACTTCCACCCATCCAATTGCTCACTTTTTTGGGTTTGCTGTGAGCCTAGTGTGCCTCAGGACTGCCATGAGATTTTGTAAAAGCCGCTCCCAATCATTACTATAAACGATTATGTCATCTAAATAGGCCGCAGCATACGTGTTGTGGGGACCAAGAATTCAGTCCATGAGATGCTGAAATGTCACTGGGACCCTAAACAATCTGAAAGGAAGGGTGACACGTTGGTGTAAACCAAACAGAGTGGAAAAGGCCATTTTCTGGTGGAATAATGGAGTCAATGGGATCTGCTAATATTCCTTTGTTAAAGCAATTAACCAGGAAATTTTTAAATTATGGGGTTATGAAATGTCATCATTATACATTAATACAAGATGTTCTAGATGAAAAAAATTAAGTGGACTTTAGTTTAAAAAACATGTTAAAGTTGTTACATCAGTCTTTTAGGCCGTTTCCCATGCTGGATTACCAACCTGAAAGGAAGGGTGACAAATTGGTGTAAACCAAATGGAGTGGAAAAGGCCATTTTTTCCCAGGATAATGGAGTCAAGGGGATTTGCCAATATCCCTTTGTTAAATCCAGTGTTGAGTACAAGTGAGCCATGCCTAACTGATCGAGCAGTTTATCAATGTGAGGCATCGGATATGCATCAAATTAAAACACTGCGTTGACTTTTCTATAGTCTACACAGAACCAGACCAACCAGTCGGTCTTGGGAACCAAGACCACCCGGCTGCTCCAGTCACTCTGTGACTCCTCAATTACCCCCATCTTCAGCATAGCCTGGAATTCATCCCAAACCACATTTTTCTTGTGTAGGGGAGCCAATATGGGCAGCTACGCACCACCACCCCTGGGGGAGTCTCAGTGTGGTGTTCTATGAGGTCAGTGTGACCAGGGAAGGGTAAGAACACATCAGAGAACTCCTCCTGCAACCTAGTAACCTGTGCTCTCTGGGATGGTGAGAGATGGTCTCCACAGGGGACCGGGTTGAATTGGGCTACACTTTTCAGACTTAGCTCCAGTCCCAGCTCCGCCCTCTCCAGAACTACCATTGCCAGAGCCACGGGAACCTTCTCTCTCCATGGTTTTAGGAGATTGAGGTGGTAAATTTGATGTGTCACCCATATCCAGATGCTTGACCTCATGGTCGACCTCCCCAGTTGGCAGTAAAATGAGGACTTTATCTCCCAGTGCAAAATCCCTTAGCTGTGCCCCTCTGTTGTACAGGTGAGACTGATGTTCTTGGGCCTGTAGCAAATTCTCCTGGGTTATATGATTCAGTGCATGGAGTTTTGCTCTCAGGTCAAGAATGTACTGAATTTCATTTTTGCTTGGAGATGGCCCCTCCTCCCAATTTTCTCTAATGATGTCTAGGACACCATGGGGCTTGCACCCAGACAGTAATTCCAACAGGGAAAACCCAGTGGACGCTTGTGGGACCTAGCGCACTGCAAACAACAAAGGGTTGAGCCACCTGTCCCAATTTTTAGTATTCCTGTGAACGAACTTATGAATCATATTTTTAAGTGTTTGGTTAAATCGTTTGACCAGCCCATCCATTTCCAGATGATAAACACTAGTACTAATTGATTTAATCCTCAATAATTCGTACAATTTGTGCAGTGTGCGTGACATGAAAGTCGTGCCTTGATTAGTCAGGATTTCTTTCGGAATCCTGACTCAGGAGATAATACAGAAGAGTGCCTCTGCAACACTATGTGGAGAGATATTGCGGAGTGGCACTGTTTCCAGGTATCACGTTGCATAATCCACTATGATTAACACAAAGCGATACCTACATGCAGATTGATCTAATGGACCGATGAGATCCATGGCAATTCTTTTAAAGGGGATCTCGATCAATGGGAGGGGGTGCAATGGTGCTTTTGGTGTGGCTGCTGGATTCACCAGCTAGCATTCACGACATGCCACACACCACCTGTGGACATCGGCAGGAATCCCTGGCCAGTAGAAATGGGTCATGAGACGATTCAGTGCCATCCCAAATCTCACTACATGACCAGCTAGAAGTTGTGAGAAACACAGGTGAGCCATCCTTACAACAATCCAAACTGTCAACAGCAACAAATCAAGCGGGTAGAAATACTACAAATGCAGTTAAGGTGCAGGAGATGAGGAAGAGGGCTCATGCAGGTAATAAGCAGATGTGCTGTAGGTCATATCACAAAGCAAACTTAAGTTTCCAAAGCAGGTAGAAAAATCAACAAGTGCCAGTGAGAAGTGGTAGCCAAATGTGCACAGTGTACTCTCAACCAGAAATGGAAGTGAATGGAATCAAGTTGGCAGTGGCATATGCACTGTGTGGATGGAGGGTTCTGTCCATGAGCTGTGGAAACATCGCTTTTGAAACATTTGTATCAAAAAATAGGTTGTCTAAGACTTTTGCACAGTACTGTATGTACTGCATCTGTAAGTATCTAATCTACTAGACAAACAATAATAAAGCATGTCTTGTAACTGATTTGGTCTGCTCACATTTTTTGGCTGTGCCTGGCAAATCTTGCAGTCCACAGAAATTATGTTAAGTCCATTTGGCCAAACGTGATTTGTTAATAAATGATCAGCCTGCTAGTCTTGCTTATTGGTTATTTCACATAATCTCCATCAGGTGAAACAGAAATCAATATAGATGTGGGAAGAATGGACAAGAAGTGGTTCGAGCAGAGAAGGAAAGGTCATGAAAAAAACAAAAGCCCAAGAAATTTATGCTGCAAACTGCAGGAAATTGACAGACACTGTATTTTTAAAGTAACTTCAAGGGCACGTTAGTCTGATCTTCCAACATATAGTGAATGTTACCTAATTAGGTTGTGTTAACCTATTAAGTTAGTCGTGTAGTTACTATTAGAAATGCACACAAAAACAATGGTATCATTTTCACAATATGTTTTTTATTCTGGGGAAAAAAAAACCCAAACACAACTTGTGTTTTTCTTTTGAGATACACTCACTCACCAAATTATTAGGAGTCTCATACTAAAACTGGGTAAGACTATGTATTCACGGATGTTTTCTTTCTGCTCGCAATGGTTGTAAAGAGTGGTTATTTTAATTACAATAGCATTCCTGTCAGCTTGAACCAGTCTATCCATTCTACTTTGACTTTGCTCATTGAAGAGGTGTTTCTACTCACAGAACTATTGTGTTGTTGTTGTTGTTGTTGTTTGGCTGTTTTTCACACCATTCTGTGTAAACTCTGTGGATCATTGTCTATAAAAATAGAACAGTTTCTGTTCAAGCAATCTGTCTGGCACCAACAACCATGTTGTGGTAAAAGTCACTGAGATCACATTTTTACCATATTCAGATGTTTGAGCTTAACATTATCTGAAGAGCTTGACCCATGTCTATATGATTTTACTTATTCACGCTACCACACGAGTCACTGAATTTCCAGCAGGACAGTGCACCTGTGCACAAAGTATGACCATGAAGATATGGTTTGCCAAGGTTACCTAATTGCAGACAGAAGTCCTTCATGGACATGTGTTCCTGTCATCATAGATATGAATGTCATAGCAATATCGGGATTTTGGTGTTCTTTCTTTTTTTGTGGCAGAATGATTGCACAACATACATCTTAAAGAGAAAAAAAGAATTTGGTGTACAAGTTTTAATTTATTTTGGGGTTCCTAAAATCTACACAGGACCAAAATTATACATACAGGGTAAAAAAATATACATGCACCCACTTAGATTACTAATTTAGTGGTGCTGAAAGATCCAAAATGTCTTTTAACTTGCCAAGGCTTCATGTTAGTGATCATGATTGATGACACCTGGTAGCTTCTCTGTGCCAACATAAATAAGGCTTGCTTAACAGCACTCATTGGATTGCACAACAGATAGTACAATGGGGAAAGTCCAAGGAGCTCAGTGCAGAGCTGAGAAAGAGATTTATACAACTCAGGAAAGTTTATTGGAGCCATTTCTAAGCAACTGAAGACTCCAACATCATCAGTTCATCTCATCTCATCTCATCTCATCTCATCTCATCTCATCTCACTATCTCTAGCCGCTTTATCCTGTTCTACGGGGTCGCAGGCAAGCTGGAGCCTATCCCAGCTGACTACGGGCGAAAGGCGGGGTACACCCTGGACAAGTCACCAGGTCATCCCAGGGCTGACACATAGACACAGACAACCATTCACACTCACATTCACACCTATGGTCAATTTAGAGTCACCAGTTAACCTAACCTGCATGTCTTTGGACTGTGGGGGAAACCGGAGCACCCGGAGGAAACCCACACGGACACGGGGAGAACATGCAAACTCCACACAGAAAGGCCCTCGTCGGCCACGGGGCTCGAACCCGGACCCTCTTGCTGTGAGATGACAGCGCTAACCACTACACCACCATGCCGCCCCATCATCAGTTCAAACAACTGTAAATAAATACAAGCTATTAGGAGGTGTAGCTACAACCCCAATTCCAAAAAAGTTGGGACAAAGTACAAATTGTTAATAAAAACGGAATGCAATGATGTGGAAGTTTCAAAATTCCATATTTTATTCAGAATAGAACACAGATGACATATCAAATGTTTAAACTGAGAAAATGTATCATTTAAAGAGAAAAATTAGGTGATTTTAAATTTCATGACAACAACACATCTCAAAAAAGTTGGGACAAGGCCATGTTTACCACTGTGAGACATCCCCTTTTCTCTTTACAACAGTCTGTAAACGTCTGGGGACTGAGGAGCCGAGTTGCTCAAGTTTAGGGATAGGAATGTTAACCCATTCTTGTCTAATGTAGGATTCTAGTTGCTCAACTGTCTTAGGTCTTTTTTGTCGTATCTTCCGTTTTATGATGCACCAAATGTTTTCTATGGGTGAAAGATCTGGACTGCAGGCTGGCCAGTTCAGTACCCGGACCCTTCTTCTACGCAGCCATGATGCTGTAATTGATGCAGTATGTGGTTTGGCATTGTCATGTTGGAAAATGCAAGGTCTTCCCTGAAAGAGACGTCATCTGGATGGGAGCATATGTTGCTCTAGAACCTGGATATACCTTTCAGCACTGATGGTGCCTTTCCAGATGTGTAAGCTGCCCATGCCACATGCACTAATGCAACCCCATACCATCAGAGATGCAGGCTTCTGAAATGAGCGCTGATAACAACTTGGGTCGTCCTTCTCCTCTTTAGTCAGAAAGACACGGCGTCCCTGATTTCCATAAAGAACTTCAAATTTTGATTCGTCTGACCACGGAACAGTTTTCCACTTTGCCACAGTCCATTTTAAATAAGCCTTGGCCCAGAGAAGACGTCTGCGCTTCTGGATCATGTTTAGATATGGCTTCTTCTTTGAACTATAGAGTTTTAGCTGGCAACGGCGGATGGCATGGTGAATTGTGTTCACAGATAATGTTCTCTGGAATTATTCCTGAGCCCATTTTGTGATTTCCAATACAGAAGCATGCCTGTCTGTGATGCAGTGCAGTCTAAGGGCCCGAAGATCACGGGCACCCAGTATGGTTTTCCGGCCTTGACCCTTATGCACAGAGATTCTTCCAGATTCTCTGAATCTTTTGATGATATTATGCACTGTAGATGATGATATGTTCAAACTCTTTGCAATTTGACACTGTCGAACGCCTTTCTGATATTGCTCCACTATTTGTCGGCACAGAATTAGGGGGATTGGTGATCCTCTTCCCATCTTTACTTCTGAGAGCCGCTGCCACTGCAAGATGCTCTTTTTATACCCAGTCATGTTAATGACCTATTGCCAATTGACCTAATGAGTTGCAATTTGGTCCTCCAGCTGTTCCTTTTTTGTACCTTTAACTTTTCCAGCCTCTTATTGCCCCTGTCCCAACTTTTTTGAGATGTGTTGCTGTCATGAAATTTCAAATGAGCCAATATTTGGCATGAAATTTCAAAGTGTCTCACTTTCGACATTTGATATGTTGTCTATGTTCTATTGTGAATACAATATCAGTTTTTGAGATTTGTAAATTATTGCATTCCGTTTTTATTTACAATTTGTACTTTGTCCCAACTTTTTTGGCATCGGGGTTGTACATTGCCAAGTCACTTTGCTGGAAGAAGACCCAAACTGTCACCCTCAGCTGAGAGGAAGTTGGTTTGGATGATTAGGAACAACCCAGGAACCACCAAAGCACAGGGCTGCCATGAACCAGAAGCTGCTGAAACACTGTACCCCACATTTCATCTAAAGTCAGCTGGGCTTGACTCCAGCTTCCCCAATGTCCCTGACGGATAAGCAGTATAGATAATAGCTAGAATTACAATCAATCTAACAGGACACACCTGGGCCACAAGAAACACATATTACATAATATTTTTGATCACTTGAAAAATGCAATGGTGCCATAATAGCAGGAAATGAGAGCTGAAATTCTGATATATCATCTCATTTTCCTCTTTTTTTAATCTCAAACCCAAATGTTTTCAGTCTATCACAAAAACAAAATAACTGGAAGAGAATGTGCCAAAGTTCTTCTGGAGACTTTGACTGTCACACAAGAATGGCCAGACTGGTTCAAACTGAAAGGAAGGCTATGGTAACTAAATAAATTAATCAAATTAATTATTTAAATGAATCAAATAATTAACTAATTAGATAATTGCCTGAATGGGCAGGTGTACAGGTGTTCCTTTAAGTGGCTGGTGATGATATGCTTATACTGTTTATCATGTATACTGATGCGATTCAGTATGAGGTGTGTTGTGTGTCTTGAACGATGTTGGCTGTTGTGGATATCAATCAAACCCATGCTCTCACTCTCACTTCCTGTTTCAAAAAGAAATATGTCTATATATGTGTGGCAGGGGGGGCGTGGTCTAGCATCGGTCTGTGACAGGAGGGCGGAGTCGGGGAAGGTAAGTGGCAGAATCACTACACCTGTCGTTAATTAATGTGTTTGTGTGTCTTCCCAGTGACCGCGCCCTATTTAAGGGGAGAGAGCGAGAGCAGAGGGGGCTCTCTCCACAACCAGACGGCTGATGTGTGTGCGCGTGTCTGAGTATGTGAGAATAGAGATAAAAAGCTGAAAAGCTGAATAAAAGAGAGTTGTGTGAAATCAGTTCTGTCCTGCCGTCCTTCTGTGCTCCACCCACCTACACGAACTGCTACAGTGGTGCCGAAACCCGGGATGAGCACAGAAGACAACAGCCCCATGGAGTCCTCCACCTTTGCTGACCTGATCCACGCCTTCACCACAGCCCAACAGAGCCAGCACCAGGCGCTGCTCGCCCTCCGAAAGGAGCAAGAACAATGGTTCGAGGCCCTGGTGCTGGCGCAACAGGAAGATTGTCGGGCGTTCCGGCACCTCCTCGCGTCGGCGGGGTCCACCATCTCCACCACCGCGGGCCCTTCCCCCCTCACCCTCACGAAGATGGGCCCGCAGGATGACCCCGAGGCATTCTTCACGCTCTTTGAGCAGGTAGCAGAGACCTCGGGGTGGCCGGTGGAACAGCGCGCGGCGCGCCTCCTCCCCCTGCTAACGGGAGAGGCGCAGCTGGCCGCGCTACAGCTCCCCGCCGGCTGGCCTACGCGGACCTTCGCCGGGCCGTCCTCCAGTGGGTGGGATGCACCCCGGAGCAACAACATCAGCGTTTCCACGCTCTGCGCTTGGAGGAAGTCGGCCGGCCGTTCGCGTTTGGCCAGCAACTCCGGGACGCCTGCTGGCGGTGGTTGAGGGCCGACAGCTGCGACGCCGAGGGACTCATCGACCAGTCGGTACTGGAACAGTTCGTCGCGTGTTTACCAGCGGGAACCGCAGAGTGGGTCCAGTGCCACCGCCCGGCGTCGCTGGATCAGGCAATCGAGCTGGCGGAGGATCATCTGGTGGCTGTCCCGATGGCAGGACAGCAGACGACCCCTCCTCTTTTCTCCTCTCTCTCTCTCTCCCCTCCTCCTGTGTCTTCTCCTCGCCCCATTCCCCCACCGCGGAGGCAGGGGCCGGCGCCACCTCAGCCGGCCCGATGCACCCACAGTGCCCTTCCGTGTCTCCCTTCTGTGTCTGTCTCTCCCCCCCCCCTCAGGTGAGTGAGCCCCAGAGCACTAGTGCAGAGAGGAAGCCCGGGCCGGTTTGCTGGCGCTGCGGGGAACCGGGCCACCTCCAACAGCAGTGCTCGGTAATGGAGGTGGGCGCGGTGGTTCGGATCCCCAATGCGCCAGGAGCTGCCCTCGATCGGGCCGGAGCGTATCGCATACCGGTGAGTATCCAAGGGGATACATATCAGGCGTTGGTGGATTCTGGCTGTAATCAGACCTCAATCCACCAAAGCCTGGTGCAAGACAAAGCATTGGGGGGAGCACAATTGGTGAAGGTGTTGTGTGTGCACGGGGATGTTCACAACTACCCTTTAGTGTCAGTCCACATTTTTTTCCGAGGGGAAAAATTTATAGTGAAGGCGGCGGTTAATCCTCGCCTTACCCACTCTTTAATTTTGGGGACTGATTGGCTGGGATTTCGTGATTTAATGACACACTTAGTAAAGAGTGGGTCCTGCCATTTGACAGGGGGAGGTCCCGGTGTCACTTTGGCAGGAGCAGCTGTCACAGAGCCGTCTACGTCATCTCCGCGTCAGGGTGAGGAGCCACCGGCCCCTCCTCTCTCTATTGGGGAATCCCTCGCGGATTTCACCCTCTGTTCAGACCACGCGCCCCTCCAGTGGCTCCACCGCATGAAGGATGCCAACGCGCGGATCACCCGTTGGTATCTGGCACTCCAATCCTTTAATTTCAAGGTGATCCACAGGCCGGGGGCACAGATGGTCATGGCGGACTTCCTCTCCCGTCAAGGGGGGGGGGTCGGCTGCGGGCCGGACGGCTGCCCGGCCTGAGTCGGGCGGTGGGGGTATGTGGCAGTGGGGGCGTGGTCTAGCATCGGTCTGTGACAGGAGGGCGGAGTCGGGGAAGGTAAGTGGCAGAATCACTACACCTGTCGTTAATTAATGTGTTTGTGTGTCTTCCCAGTGACCGCGCCCTATTTAAGGGGAGAGAGCAAGAGCAGAGGGAGCTCTCTCCACAACCAGATGGCTGATGTGTGCGCGTGTCTCTGAGTGTGTGGGAATAGAGATAAAAAGCTGAAAAGCTGAATAAAAGAGAGTTGTGTGAAATCAGTTCTGTCCTGCCGTCCTTCTGTGCTCCACCCACCTACACGAACTGCTACAATATGGAATCAAATAATGATTCAAAAATTGGTTTATGGTAAAATACAAAATCAGTATAGAATTCTAACTTGTTTTATTTGCTTGGTTTGAAGAACAGATCACACATTTCTCAATTGACAACTGTTCTAGGAAAACATGCTACATGTGATACTGTCATGCATCAGCACTGAGCCACAGGTAAAACTGAGCAAGCTGTCTAACTCTCAGCTGGTTGATTCATTACACCAGTTAGACGGGTGTAAATAATAGATGATATGTCGGATCTCCATGTGCGATGCTCCAAGGCTTGCACAGGCAACATATGCCTGACAGATGGCCGCTGTAAATCATTTACACCTTATAATATTTTGTAATGTTACATCAGCTTGAGTTTTCTATCAAAGGACCAGGAACAATGAGATGTAACCCTTCTTCCTGTGTGTATCAGCAACATCTGGATAGACTGAGAATGTATACGGTAAATATAATACAGTGGTGATATAGACAGAAACAGAGATGGAATTTGAGCTCCATTGGTCAGCTGGTCATACACTTGGCCCTTTTTCTACAGATTCTATATAAGAAGAAAATGGCGAGAATGACATGGACCTAATCTCATTAAAGCAGAGGATGAGAGTTTTGAGATGTTGTAAACACCTGATCAATCCAGGTGAAGAGGAGCAGGACAAAGGAGCAAACCCTTTCACACATACTCAGATTCAATGCGTTCATCCCTCATCTCTCTCTCTCACACACACACACACGCACGCATGCATGCAAGCATGCGCAAAAAATGTATTGTCTTGTGAACGTTAAAATGCTCCTACTGGCCTTGTTTTTCGTCGTTTTTAATATTTCAGATATGAGATTTTTCTCAATTGTTATACTACTCATTCAGATGCAGGTGTTTTGTAATTTTTCCATTTTCACCCAAATGAAAGGTATTCTTCCACACTACTTTAATATAATACAGTCTTCCAGCATAGAGGTCAGAGTGCATATATTATATAGTCAAGTATTGTCATTGGTGTATTTCAATCATGAAGCACAGTATTCAAGCAGCGAGAGAGAGAGAGAGAGAGAGAGAATAATTTGACAAGACAGTAGAGCATATGTACCCTCTGACCACTCTCTTATGAATGTGCTCATTTTGCTACACACAGGGACACACTAAACTATTTGGAAGAGTGCACTGCCCCGACAGAAGAAAGATGAAAGGAGTGAAAACAACAGAGCTACTGAAATCCACCTGAAGTTCACATCATGGACCACTACACTAGAGACAACACACATACACTTTAAAGTGACAGTTAGATCAAAAATCAAATATACACAATTTTTACTTGAATAAAATTTAGCAGAGAAGAGAGTAAGAAAGAGCATGTTAAGAAGAATTCAACAAACTGTGAAAATATATATTTTTCAGATGGAAATAAACAGCTAAACTTTGTAAACATTCTGTCAACAAAATATTTTTTGACAAAAAAACTGGACATTTGGTTTGGTTTCTTGTTTCAAGAGTCTTCATTTTGGTTCTTGATAGATTTTGATCTGTCTGTACTGAAGAAAGTTGAATTGATAAAGTATGATCTACGAATGTAGTCCTCTGCTGCCTAGAAAATTCTGCCTCACAGATCCAGGAGCAACAGTCACTGATGCAGACACAGCTGTTAAGAGATGTTTCTCAGTTTATTGAAAGACAAGCATGTGTATATATTCACATTCAAGAGTGTGCTGTAGCTAAATGAGTGGAAGATGAGATTTAAGAATCAGAGTTATCTGTGTATGACAGGGTAATGTCAGTGGGTGATGAAGCATTACATCACTGGTCAAGGTAGCATTATGAAAACAGAGAGCAGATGTGGGATCGAAGATAAGTTTCAAGGATTTAATTGGAACTAGCCAAAACAAGTAGCAATCAAACCAGCCGGAACCAGTTGCAAGCATACCAAACAAATCTCTCTATCAGTTCTCAAAACATTTTTTTCTGAAATAGATATAATAGAATAGTACAGTAATAGTACACATGTTATCATCCAAATAATGTCCTATGCACAGCTCCACCTTCAAACTTTACACCATTCCCTTTACCTGATCCAGATGATGGTGCAAAGTGACACCAAACTCTGTCCTGGGAAGTAAATTTTGCAGCTTATAAAATAACACTTGATCCAGCACTTTTTTTTTTTTTTTGCATTTTATAATTTATATTGTGCTCGAGTAGTGACTCATGTGCACAACTTAATGAAGACACAAGATCCTATATTGAGGTCATGAAATCATAACGTGCATGCAGAACGTAAGGTAGAGAATATATCACCCTAGCCAGATTGACTCTGGTTGGAACTCATGGAATTCTGAATGATTATTTTAAATTTGTTCTTTTTTAATCTTTGTTTGCTATTATATTGGTATTAGTTAATCTTAGCTAAAATTACATTTCAGTCTAAGGCTAGGCTGACACTTGCACGATTCCGTGTCATGCATTGGCACGACTCGAGTCGTGCCAGTGTGCAAACTAGTCGTAAACTGGCGTGAAGTGTGCATAAACCCATCGTGGCTGCGTGCCATGTCGGGACGAGAATTTTGAAATGTTCAAAATTTTGGTCACGACAAAATTTCGCGACCGGGTCGTGAACTATGCGCAAACTGTTCGTGATCTCGTCGTGAACTCGTCAGGACGATGCGGGAGGATGCGTGCCAGCGCATGGAAGTGCGCGCCATGCCATGACTGTCACGAACTGCCACGAATAGTTCACGAACAGCTCACGTCGAGTTCACGAGTAGTTCACGACATGTTCACGAATTGGTGCGCGTCGCAGCGTGGCCGTGCCTTCCCACTGACACGGTCACGCATTGATGGCACAAGCAGTTCACGACTAGTTTACGCACTTCACGAACAGTTTGCGCATGGCACGAGCAGTTCACGATGAGTTCACGAGCAGTTCACGAGCAGTTCACGACTACTGCGCGACATTGGCGCTCGCGTCGGTGCGGGGGTATATATAGGGCTTCCCGGACACTTCTCGCCATTCGCAATTTTTTTTCTTGCTTTTTTCTTTAATGTCTTTTATTTTCTATTCCTTCATGACTTTTTTTGGGGGGGGAGTTTCATTTCTTTTATTTCAAAAATGGAACAACTGTGGATGCAGCTCATGAAGCTACTACCATTCTTTCTTGCCAAGGGACAGCACCAGCAGGGGACATGTAGTAATGTGACAGGTAGTCTCGCTGATCCTTTGCATCCTTCTGGGTATGATGGCCGGTTAGAGGCAGCAGCCCCTGCAGGTGTCAGTCAGTCCTCCATCCACCAGGGATCAGATCATGTGTGTCCGGATCTTCGCGGTCCACTTCTGAAATTGCATGTGGGTATCTGATGAGGATGAGGTTGTGCATGACACAGGCGTGCCCAAGTCGGCACGACACCGTCCGAATTGCGCAAACTCGTCGTGCCAATGCGGGAAGTGCGTAAACTATGCGCAAACTATGCGTGAACTCGTCGTGCCAGTTCGTGAATGTGGATGGGCACGCATTCGTGAACTCGTCGTGAACTATGCGTGAACTAGTCGTGAACAGTGCGGGAGCCTCCCAGTTCGTGCCCCAAAATGGCACGACTTGCCATGACAAAATCGTGGCCAAAAGTTGTGCAAGTGTCAGCCTAGGGTAAGACTGCAAGCAGGAAAATATGTAGCTATTGAAGCTTTATTTTGAAATATTATTTTCAATCATGTTAAGTTAATATTGTTTCCATTGTTTTTAATTGAATTAAGTGTTTTTATTTGTTCTTTTGTTTTTGTTTTTTGTGTTTTTTCTCTTCTGTTTTGTACTACTTTGACATGTTTGAAATAAAGCATTCATTCATTCATTCATTCAAAATCATTCATGATTTGTTTATGTCTTTTGCTAGGTAGCTAGTCACTAGCAAGCTAATATCAGTGTTTACAACAACTAGCTAGCTAAGTTTTCTAGACAACAATACCCAATTTATGGGTGGAATTTCACCTTAATTTGTACAGTACATTCCTGGAAAATGGGAGACACACACAGCTTTCTTTTCATAGTAAAGCGTGTACGCAGTAAAGAAATTCCTTGTGCTTGCAGAATATAATTCCATCTTTATGATGACCCTGAAGTCTATGTGCGTGGCCTTGTTCATTGCTTTAGCTCTTCACGAACTAATCTGGCCTGGCCTGACAAATGGCACCAAGAACAATTCTGCGTCGATTTTATTTGTCTCTGAGGATTTGATTAAACGTGCAATTCCACAGTTTCAACAGAACCGGTGTTCGTCGCCTTTGAGCACTTCAACTCGTTCAAATTCCATTGCATACGCAAGTGTAATACTGTTTAAGCGTTCCTTAGTGGTTTTTATCCTTGTGCTGTTAGCAAATGACGTCAAACTAAATCCAGGTCCTGGTCCAGCTAGAGCGAACCAAAGGTCTCCTTAATGGTTTCGTTTTGCATGCATGAATGCGAGATCTGTCAGAAATAAGACCTCTGTTATAGTGGATCATGTCCTTGGAAGAAAGTATGATTTGTGTGCAGTCACTGAAACTTGGATTAAGAAGTTGGACTCTGTTAGCATCGCATCGCTTAGTCCAACTGGCTAGGCCTTCAAAAATTTTGCTAGATCGTCAGATAGATCAGGAGGTAGAACTGGTATTCTTCACAGAGATGCCATTCGAGTAAATTTTTTGAGTGGCAAAGAATTCACGTCATTTCAAATATTCTGAGTGGAGTGTTAATGTTCACAATCGATCAATGCGTGTGGTTGTGGTTTATTGCCCTCCCTACTCTGATGTTCACCCAGTTACATCCAGTGTCTTCCTCGAGGAGTTTTCAAATTATTTAGAAAACACTGTTATGTGCCATGAAATTCTGTTGATAACTGGAGATTTTAACTTCCATTTGGATTGTCCATCTGATAGTGATGCACGCAGATTTTCTGAGCTCCTTGATACCTTTGGTTTACTACAGCATATTAACTGCCCAACTCATACATCTGGACATACTCTTGATCTCATTATAACGCGATCATCTAATGACATCAGAGTCAATGATATTCAACCTTCTCTGGTTCTCTCTGACCATTAAATGTTCTCTTGATGTTCTGTGCCCAAACCTAACCAAAAAGACGATTCGGTTCCGCAGATTTAAACAAATCGATCTTGAGTCCTTCCAGAATGATATACTGGCATCCCCTCTGGTGATGGATCCTTCATCTAACATCGATGATCTGGCGGCATGCTATGATGATACTCTCTCAAAGCTAGAGACACATGCACCCCTGAGGGAAAAAGTGATTGTTGCGAGACCCATGGTTCCATGGTTTGATGAATTGCTAAGAACCTTTAAATCAAAAAGGAGGAAACTTGAAAAGAAAATGCTAAGATCGGGGCTTGAGTTGGACAAGGCAAACTATCGCCGGGTACGCAATGAGTATTCAGCTCATCTTGAAGTCGCAAAACCTACGTACTATTGTAGTCTTATCGAGGAGTGTGCTGGTGATACCAAAAAACTGTTTGCAATTGTTTCGTCCCTGGTCAAAGAGAAGGACGACTGTCCTCTTCCATTACATCTTGATTCCCTTCAACTTGCAAATGATTTTGGAGAGTTTTTCTGCAAGAAAATTTTTAACATCAAAAAGGATATTAATGAGATTATGCCGTCTGTTGCAAAGCCAGCTGTTGTTGGCCATACACCTTTGTCATTATTAACTGACTTTAAGCCACTTTCTGAGGAGGATGCGTGTAAGCTCATTCTGTCCTCCTCTAACGCAACCTGTCGACTTGATCCTATTCTAACACAGATTCTGAAGCAATGTGTTGATGTGCTGGCTCCTGTTATCACTAAACTGATCAACTCATCGATTGAGGAGGGGTGTGTGCTGGAGCACTGGAAGGTCACCATTGTGATACCACTGCTGAAAAAACTTGGGTTGGACTTGATTTTAGAGAACTTCCACCCTGTAAGCAATCTTCCATTTGTTTCCAAAGCAGCTGAAAAAGGAGTTATTGGTCAGCTTCTTGCACATTGTTTGCTGCACGCACCACTTCTGGAGAATCAGTCATCATATCATCAAGGTCATTCAACCGAAACTGCACTCTTAAAAGTGCATAATGACATGAGTATGGACAGACAGGAGCTCACTCTCCTAGTCCTGTTGGATCTCAGTGCAGCTTTTGATACCACTGAACATGACATCTTGCTTAACATCTTAGAATCTGATTTTGGTGTGGTCGGCAAAGCAAAGCAGTGGATTGCATCTTTTTTGTCCAGCAGATCACAGAATGTTCTGATTGAAAATCTATGCTCCAAAAGCTTCAATCTGGATTGTGGGGTCCCTCAAGGCAGCTGTCTTGGACCTATACTGTTTATCCTTTATGCCAGTGGAATATTCAACACTGTCAAGAAACATCTTCCTAATGTCCATGCCTATGCTGATGACACGAATCTATCTTTCCTTCAAGCCTGCAACTCCATTAGCAGAAGAGGAGGCTTTGAAAGCAATTGAGCTTTGTGTTTCCAAAGTGCGAGCATGGATGGTTACTCATCGTCTGAAAATGAACAACTCAAAAACGGAATTCCTTGTCATTGGGTCTCGACAACAACTTGAAAAGGTGAACGTTGATAGTGTTTCGGTTGGTGGATCAGAAATTAAGAGACTCTCACATGTTAGGAATTTGGGAGTATGGTTCGATGAAAATATGTCGATGAATGTCCACATAAGCAAAGTTTGCAGTAAGGCATTCCGCGGTCTCTATTCCATCAAACAGATCAGACAGTATCTGATGGAAGACGCTTGCAAACTGCTCATTCATGCCTTTGTAACGTCGCACCTGGATTATTGTAACTCTCTTTTGCACCGTATTCCCAGTATCAAGTCAACCACCTACAATGTATCATGAACGCTGCTGCACGTGTAGTACGCCTGGTGCCCAAGTTCGACCATATCACACCAGTTCTTATTGATCTTCACTGGTTACCGGTATTATTTAGAATCCGGTACAAATTACTTCTGCTTGTGCACCACTGTATATATGGGACTGCTCCAGTCTATTTGAAGTCTTTGCTCTCTCATAGTCAATCATCATACAACCTACGATCAAGTAAAACTATGTATCTGTGAAGAAACTCAGTCGTCCAGGTACATAGTAATCTGTGGTTGGTTGAAGAGAGCAACTGGACTTGCTTGACGATTCTTGAAAACGTTTCGCCTCTCCTCCGAAAGGCATCCTCAGTTCTGTCTGACTACTAGGGAGTATCCAGTATTTATCCTCTCATGGATCATCATAGAATCCGAATCAGAATGCTGATGGCTGCATTGTGGGCGGCTGATAAGATGTCATAGACACCCACCTCTGTTCAATGATGGTCGTTCCAGGTTGACAAAAATGAACAATCCACTCTGGCTAAGATGTCTGCCAGTTTTCTGGACGTCCTCTCATACTCCCGCACCAGTCGAAGGGATCTCATCCCAAAGTGCGTAGAAACATATCTGTGAAGAAACTGGATACTCCCTAGTAGTCAGACAGAACTGAGGATGCCTTTCGGAGGAGAGGAGAAACGTTTTCAAGAATCGTCAAGCAAGTCCAGTTGCTCTCTTCAACCAACCACAGATTAAGTAAAACTATGGTATTAGCTGTTCCGAAGACAAACTGTAAGACCTTTGGCGACAAGGCATTTGCTCATGCAGGCCCAGAACTGTAGAACACTTTACCACTCCTCATCTGAGGGATAAAGGGATTAAATGACTTCAAGCAGGCCCTAAAAACACATTTCTTTTGTCTTGCATACCAGTTGTAACTTGGATAATTTTTTATATAGAACTTGTTTTATGTATTTATTTATTTTTTATTTACTTTTGATTGTTTTGTGAATGTATCAGCGCTTTAGAATATGTATCATAGTTTTAGCGCTTTATAAATAAATATTGTTGTTGTTGTAGCCAGTGCAACGCATTTATAAAGGACTTTATAATTCACTGTTTTGACTTGGCAAATTAATTAAAAAATAATTAAATAATTACAAAACCCACCAGTGTTCATTTGATGCATTCTTTTGTAAAGCAAACATGTCTGCAGTTTGAAGGAGAAGCTGACTGAATAACTGAATACTCAGCTACACTTACAGCTCATTTTTATAATTTTATCCATTAAAATTCATGATCTGGTCTTGGAGATAAGCACTGTATGTCAGACATTCTCCATGCCAAAAAAAACCAAAACCTTTTGTTGACCTTAAAGGGATAATACTACACTGGAAAAAAAATAAAACATCGGACTGACTTTAAAATTTTAAGTAATAGATTACACTAAATATTTGACATTGACTCAGTGTAAATAATTTATTAGTTTAACCTGTAACCCAAGTTATTTACATTGAGTTGATGTCAAATATTTATTTTTTTAAAGTTGATCCAACATTTTTTTTCAGTGTATTAATTAATTAATTAGTAGTATTAGTGGAAAAGATGGGGTGATGTGGTCATATCTCCTAGTTCTATTAAGGACTCTTGCATTTTAAACTAACTAACATCCTTCATGTGGTGGAGTCACTGGAGCAGTGTATGGTCAGAGTAGAGGGTGAATGGGCATCCAAGTAGGTAGTACCGGAGAATGAGGACCACCCACTTGATTGCTAGACACTTCTTTTCTATAGTGCTGTACTTTGACTCTTGCATGGACAGCTTGCGGCTGATGTACAGCACTGGGCACTCCTCCCCCACCACCAACTGGGATAAAATGGCCCCCAGCTCTCTGTCCAGTGCATCAGTCTATGAAACAAAAAGGAGAGAAAAGTCAGGAGAATGTAACAGTGGGTCCCCACACAAAACTGCTTTTACCTGAGCAAAAGCCCGTTCGCACGTTTCCGTCCACTGGAACGGATCTGTTGCCCCCTTTTTAGTGAGGTCAGTCAGTGGGCTGGTGATGTCTGAATAGTTAGGCACGAACCACCTATAATAGCCAGCCAGCCCCAGGAACTGCCTCACCCCCTTTTTCGTTTTAAGTCTTGGGCTGACTGCAATTGCTGCAGTCTTATCAATTTGCGGATGCACCTGTCTATGACCCAAGTAGAAGCCCAGATACTATACTTCCACCTGTCCAATTGCCCACTTTTTCGGGTTCACTGTGAGCCCAGCACACCTCAGCGACCTCAGGACTGCCATGAGATTTTCTAAAAGCCACTCCCAAAAATATAAATGATTGTCATCTAAATAGGCCACAGCATACATGTTGTGGGAATGGATAATTCGGTCCATGAGATGTTGAAACATTGCTGGGGCCCCAAACAACTTGAAAGGAAGAGTGGCACATTGGTGTAAACCAAACAGAGTGGAAAAGGCCATTTTCTGGTGGGATAATGGAGTCAATGGGATCTGCTAATATTCCTTTGTTAAAGCGATTAACCAGGAAATTTTGAAATTATGGGGTTATGAAATGTCATCATTATACATTAATCCAAGATGTTCTAGACAAAAAAAAATTAAGCGGACTTTAGCTTAAAAAAAACATGTTAAAGTTGTTACAGCATTCTTTTGGGCCATTTCCCATACTGGATTACCCAGATATTTGGCTGTATTAGGAGACACAAAGGAGGCTGGCACTGTGTGAAGTAGGATTTGGCACATCTTCATTCCATCCTGGATCCAAGATGTTTGGCTGAGTGGCTTCATCAAGTAAAGCGAGAAAACTTTATTCCTGGAAAAAGCAGCAAATTGTGCAGTGAGCATTTTACAGAAGATTGTTTTGTGGAGGACTTGTATGAAAAAAAATAACTGGGAAGAAGCAAGAAACGAGGCAGAAATGAAAACTGAAGCCAGACTCAATCCCGACTTTATTTCACCACAAAACAAGGACACCGGCAGCATGACAGCATACCATGTCAAGCATCAAACAAATGGAAGATAAGCAGGTTTTTTTTTTAAATAACAGGCAATAAACTAGGCACTTCTTTATTTTAGCCACTACTTTATCCAGTGTTGAATAAAAGCAAGCCGCACCTAATCAATCAAGGAGTTCATCAATGTGAGACATCAGATATACGTCAAATTTGGACACCGTGTTGACTTTCCTATAGTCCACACAGAACCAGACCAATCCATCAGTTTTTGGAACCAAGACCACCAGGCTGCTGCAGTCGCCGTGCAACTCCCCGATTACCCACATCTCAAGCATAGCTTGGAGTTCATCCCAAACCACATTTTTCTTGTCCTTGAGGAGTCGATACAGGCAGCTGTGCACCGCCACCCCTGGGGGAGTCTCAGTGTGGTGTTCTATGAGGTCAGTGTGACCAGGGAGGGGCAAGAAGTCAAGTCAAGTCAAGTTTATTTGTATAGCGCTTTTAACAATAAACACTGTCGCAAAGCAGATTTACAGAATTTGAATGACTTAAAACATGAGCTAATTTTATCCCTAAACTATCCCCAATGAGCAAGCCTGCGGCGATGGTGGCAAGGAAAAACTCCCTCAGACGACATAAGGAAGAAACCTCGAAAGGAACCAGACTCAAAAGAGAACCCATCCTCATTTGGGCAACAACAGACAGCATGACTATAATATTAACAGTTTTAACATGAAGACAGTTTCGTTGATGTTGTAACTCTTCATTGATGGAAACTTGAGTGCAAAACTGTTCATAACTGCAGTCCTAAAGTTAGCAAGTCAACTGTAGTCCTCAGCCATAAAAGCATTACTGTAAGAGTCCAGAGCGTCCTCCAGGTATAACTTTCAACTGTCCTCATGGGGCCATCCTCCACAGGAGTGATGCGATACTGTTGGAGCGAGACTCCAACCAGACACAGGGCACCAGGATGGATCAAGCAGGTCTGAGGGGCAGAAGAGGTCAGCATCTCGATCCCAGGACCGACATGTAACTCAGAGGGACAGACTGGGGGGGGAGGAGAGAAAACACAGGTTGTTAAGTATGCCCTAAAAATGACACAAGTATTAAGTCTGTGTGGTAGGCTCGCAGAGACGAGAGTCTTGACATCAGGCATAATACACAACAATGGCATGTTACAGTAATATGGTTAAAAAAAATATCATGACCTGCTCTGGCTGGATGCTTGATTGGGTGATGGGAGCATACTCCTCAGCAATGATGGGATGCAGATGGGACCCTTAGGGCTGGCCAAGACAATTGAGTTACATTTCACCGGGTCTGGGACATGCTACAGAATGTCTGACGGCCAATTCCCTGCAGGCTACGATAGCCAGTCAAGGTCTCCACCCCCTCCACCAAAAGATTTTCTGTTGACTCCATCTGTCAGAGGGACAGATTTGGGGGGAGGGGGAGAGAGAGAGAGAGAGAGGGAAAGAAAACAGGTTGTTAGGTATGCCCAATGTCACCTGAATAAGTAGGAACAGTATACATATTGCACTGAGTACAAGCAGGGACTCCGGCAACTAACTATGACAGCATAACTAAAAGGGGAGAGCCAGAAGGTAACACAGGCATGAGGGAGCCCTGGGACATAAAGCAGCCAGCCACTACACCGTCAACAAATTCGAGTGAGCAAGCAAGTGGGGACTGACAGCATCCATACATCCCAGTTTACCAAAACACTCTATGTCTGAGGACCCTCCAGATCTACACCTTTACCTCATAAACACCATTAACAAAAGGCTTGACTAAACAGATATGTTTTCAGCCTAGACTTAAAAACTGAGACTGTGTCTGATTCCTGAACATTACTTGGAAGGCTGTTCCATAACTGCGGGGCTTTGTAAGAAAAGGCTCTGCCCCCTGATGTAGCCTTCACTATATGAGGTACCAGCAGATAGCCTGCACCTTTTGATCTAAGTAGGCTTGGCAGGTCATAGAGGACCAGAAGTTCACTCAGGTACTGTGGTGCAAGACCATTTAGTACTTTAAAGGTCAATAGTAGTATTTTATAATCAATACGAAATTTGATTGGGAGCCAATGCAGTGTGGATAAGACAGGCGTGATGTGGTCATATTTTCTAGTTCTAGTAAGGACTCTTGCTGCTGCATTTTGAACTAACTGGAGCTTGTTTATGCACTTATTGCAACATCCAGACAGTAAGGCATTACAATAATCCAACCTGGAAATAACGAAAGCATGAACTAGTTTTTCTGCGTCATGTAGTGACATTAAATTTCTTATCTTAGCAATATTTCTGAGATGAAAGAAAGCTATCCAGGTAATGTTATCAATGTGAGTTTCGAATGAAAGACTGGGGTCAATAATCACCCGAGGTCTTTTACTGCTGCACGTGAAGAAACAGAAAGGCCATCCAGAGTCACTGTGTAATCAGAAAACTTACTTCTAGCTGTATGTGGTCCTAGTACAAGTACTTCAGTCTTGTCAGAGTTAAGCAGAAGGAAATTAATAAGCATCCAGTGTCTAATGTCCTTAACACATTCCTCAATTCTATAAAGCTGGTGTCTCTCATCAGGTTTTGCAGAAACATACAACTGTGTGTCATCAGCATAACAGTGGAAACTAATACAATGTTTACGAATAATATCACCCAGAGGTAACATATATCGAGAAAAAAGCAGTGGACCCAAGACAGAACCTTGTGGAACACCAAACGTTACCTCAGTACATCTAGAAATATCACCATTTATATCAACATACTGATAACGATCAGTTAAATAAGAGCTGAGCCAGGAGAGGGCCATTCCCTTAACTCCCACAACATTTTCTAGTCTATCCAGAAGAATGGAATGATCAATGGTATCAAATGCTGCACTAAGGTCAAGCAACACAAGCAGCGAGACACAGCCCTGATCAGACACCAACAGTAGGTCGTTTACTACTTTAACCAAAGCTGTTTCTGTGCTGTGATTAGGTCTAAATCCTGACTGATATATTTCATGGATGTTATTCCTATGTAAATATGAGCATAACTGCTGTGCCACAGCTTTTTCAAGGATCTTGGAGATAAAGGGGAGGTTTGATATTGGCCGATAATTGGACAGCTGACAGGGATCAAGGTCAGGTTTTTTAATCAAGGGTTTGATAACTGCTAGTTTAAAGGATTTGGGTACATAGCCGATCGTGAGAGAAGAATTTATTATTTTTAGAAGCAGTTCAATTACTTCAGGTATTATCTGTTTGAATAGATGTATAGGTAAGGGATCTAGTATGCAAGTTGAGGCTTTTGATGCCGAGATTAATGAAAGTAATTCAGTTTCTTTAAGGGGAGTAAAACATTCTAATTGATGGTCTGATACAGTTATATGGTTAACTACAAGGTCACTTTCACTGTCTGACCTTAAATTAGCAGTTTGAATTTTTTGTTGGATATTCTCAATTTTGTCATTAAAAAAATTCATGAAATCGTTACTATTATATACTGCAGGTGTGCATGTGTCTATAGTGGACTTATTCCTGGGTAATTTTGCTACAGTATTAAATAGGAATCTAGGATTATTTTTGTTATCTTCTATTAGGGAGGAGAGATATGTTGATCTTGCAGCACTAAGAGCTTTTCTATACTTCAGGAAGCTCTCCTTCCACGCTAATTTGAACACTACCAATTTTGTTTGACGCCATTTATGTTCCAATTTTCGAATGGTGTGTTTTAACGTGCGAGTGTCATCATTATACCAGGGTGCTAATTTTTTGTCTCTGACCATTTTCCTTTTTAGAGGAGCTACGTTATCTAGGCTCCAGCTTGCCTGCGACCCTGTAGAAGGATAAAGCGGCTACAGATAATGAGATGAGATGAGACGTTATCTAGGGTATGGCAGAATGTTGACTCTAAGCATTCAGTCACCTGATTAAGTTCTGCAGGGGCTGACAGTGACCCAATCAAAGTTGATAACTCTGGGAGATCATTTATAAGGCTCTGTGCAGTAGTTGACGTGAATGTATGTTTAATACAGTTCTGTGAAAAAACACATCACAGAACTCCTCCTGGGCGGCACGGTGGTGTAGTGGTTAGCGCTGTCGCCTCACAGCAAGAAGGTCCTGGGTTCGAGCCCCGGGGCCGGCGAGGGCCTTTCTGTGTGGAGTTTGCATGTTCTCCCCGTGTCCGCGTGGGTTTCCTCCGGGTGCTCCGGTTTCCCCCAAAGACATGCAGGTTAGGTTAACTGGTGACTCTAAATTGACCGTAGGTGTGAATGGTTGTCTGTGTCTATGTGTCAGCCCTGTGATGACCTGGCGACTTGTCCAGGGTGTACCCCGCCTTTCGCCCGTAGTCAGCTGGGATAGGCTCCAGCTTGCCTGCGACCCTGTAGAAGGATAAAGCGGCTAGAGATAATGAGATGAGATGAGAACTCCTCCTGCAAACTTGATAAACTGTGTTCTCTGGGACAGTGAGAGGTGGTCTCCACAGTAGACCATGGTGAATTGGGCCACACTTTTTGGACTTACCGCCAGTCCCAGTTCCGCCCACTCTAGAACTTCTATTGCCAGAGCCACAGGAACCTTCTCTCTCCACGGTTTTAGGAGATTGAGGTGGTAAATTTGACTCTATCTGGATGTTTGACCTCATAGTCAACTTCCCAATTCACCATGTGACTTCAAACGGCCCTTGCGACTTGGCGAGTAGTTTTGAGCTTGAGGTGGGCAGTAAAATGAGCACTTTATTTCCCGGAGCAAATTCCCTTAGCCATACCCCTCTGTTGTACAGGTGGGATTGATGTTCTTGTGCCTGTAGCAAATTCTCCTGGGTTATGTGACTCAGTGTGTGAAGTTTTTCTCTTAGGTCAAGAACATATTGAATTTCATTTTTGGTTTGAGAAGGTCCCTCCTTCCAATTTTCTCTAATGATGTCTAAGACACCACAAGGCTTGTGCCCATACAGTAATTCAATTGGGGAAAACCCAGTGGCGGCTTGTGGAACTTCATGCACTACAAACACAGAGGGTCTAGCCACCTATCCCAGTTTTTAGCATCCCTGTGAATGAACTTATGAATCATGTTTTTAAGTGTTTGATTAAATCATTTGACCAGCCTGTCCATTTGCGGATGATAAACACTAGTACAAATCGATTTAATCCCCCATAATTTGTACAATTTGCGTAGCATGCATGATATAAAAGGTAGTGCCTTGATCAGTCAGGATTTCTTTCGAAATCCTGACTCAGGAGATAACACAGAAGAGCGCTTCCACAAGACTGCATGCTGAAATATTGCAGAGAGGCACTACTTCTGGGTATCGCATTGCATAATCCACTATGACTAACACAAAGCAATATCCATGTGCAGGTCAGTCTAATGGCCCGACGAGATTCATGGCAATTCTTTCAAAGGGGGTCTCAATTAATGGTAATGGGCACACTGGCGCTTTCAGCATGGTCACTGGATTTTCCAGCTGGCATTCGCGACAAGCCGCACAGCACCTGCAATATCAATGTGATTCCCTGGCCAATTGAAAAGGGCCATGAGACGATTTAGTGTTTTATCCTGACCCAAGTGCCCAGCCATAGGATTATGATGAGCAGCATGGAATAAAAGTTCCCGACGGCTCTTTGGGACTGTTACAACTGAGGTCGTCAGGTGTCTTTTTTTTTTGGTGCTGCTCATGTTTATTAATTATGTACACAGGTAGGTAGGTGTGTGTGTGTGTGTGTGTGTGTGTGTGTGTGTGTGTGTGTGTGCTGGAATCAGTTCTGGATTGTGTGGATTGCTCTCCAGCTCTGTCCATGGTTGGCTCCTGCACTCGGAGGGTCCTATAAAAGAGGCCAGAATGGTGATGCAGACCAGCTGACATCTCATCCTCCTCTTCTTCCAACCAGTAGCACTGTGTTTTGGGTCCTTGATTATGATATTTGCTTCTATTAAGTTACTAGGGGTGGACTACCATTTTTGTTAACCCTGTTTTCTCCTGTTTCATTAGTTACGGAGGTGTCTTTTGTTTTTCAGTTTGTTTTGTTTGTGTTAAGTAAGCAGTACTCCTTAAGCTAGGTTGACTTTTGTTTATTGTTTTGGCCTTGGTCCACCCTGAAGTCATTCTTTTGTTTAGCTCATAAGTTCTCTAACAGTAAAAATAAATATCCATTTACAAATCAGAGCTCATTGTGATATATATATAGTTGATTGGGACATGGGGATGTGCTTTTCATGTTGTGTCTCAGGTCCCCTAGACTGGGCATAACAGGGACCAACAACTGTGTCATCTCTTCCTAAGCTTGAGTGTCCTGTATCACTCAATATAGCCTATCCTCAATAATACAAAAATACATAAAGGAAAGCGCAATGTTAGGTTGGAGGGGTTGGCCATCAGTTACTTTCACTTGGTCAAAAGTGTGTCTCAGAGAGTCGTCACATGTCTGTTCCAATGGGATATGCATATCCATATCCATATATACCTAAGGGATTCACCAAAGAGAGAGGAGGGCCCTTCCTACTCTCCATGTCATCATGATGCAGCACTGATGTGGATGGCCCTGGGAATACCTCCCCAGCTAGTGTTGTGGTGGGACTCCCCAGTGCTGCACTACTGCAGGACCCACCCACTACTAACTGTTCTATTAATGTTTTAAACCCTAGCCAATCTATTCCCAGGATAAGTGGATGGGTGAGGCTCAGACTAACCACCACCTCCACACTATGCTTTTTTCACCCAGAATTGGATAGTGATGGGCATTAGCAGATATTTGCAAATATCACTATGCACACACCTGACCTTCACCAACTGTGCGTATCCCAGTGCCCCACACTGAATCAGGCTTTGATGCTTGGAGGTCTGATTACAACCAGAATCCATCAAAGCATGATGTGTATCCCCTTGACTGCTCACAGAGACTCTGTTCGTTCCCAGTCAATCAAGGGAAGCGAAGCCTGCAATGCGTCAAGAATGCGAATCAGTAGCCCACTTCCTTGTGGAAGTGCTGATTCTGGGAAATCCCAGCCTTCCCTCTGCACCGACCAACCTGCCCGGGCTTGCTCCCAGTTCTGATGGGCATGGATGAGTCCACCTGTGGAGAGAGAGGAAGAGGGGGTTAACAGCAGCACTGACATGGAAGGAGAAGGGAGAGGAGAAACACAAGGACAGACACGAGTGCGAGGAGCGGGTTTTGGGGAATTGGCCCCCGTTTCCATGAAGCTGGGTTAGGGGTGGGGCAAGGAGAGAGAGAGGGAGGGGGAGAAAGTGAAAGTGAGTGAGAGAGAGGAAGAGAAGCTGCAGGAGTGCCTGATCCCTGAAATGCTGTCATTTGGCCTTCAGCTAGACTGCCTCCTCCAACAATGCTGCATGGTAACACTGGATCCATGTTGAGGTCTCACTTGGCAATTGGATGACCAATTTGTCCAGCATCATTCGGTCAATGACATCCTCCATGTCACACTCGCCTGCCTGCAACCACCATTGGCAAGCATCTAAGAGCAGCTGCATGATCACAAACAGGTAGCCAACTTCACTGTAGGCCAGTGCACAGAACCGCTGGCGATGTTCTTCTGGGCCATGGCCAACTCGTTGCATTATAACCCTCTTCAGGTCCAGGTACTCCAGCATTCTGGTGGCTGGGAGCTGTCGAACCATGAGCTGTGCATCCCTCGACAGGAGCAGCAACAGGCACACCACCCACTGTAAATTTTAGCACAAGCTCACCTCTGCGATGTGCTTGAACAGCTCAAGGAAGGCTTCTGTGTCGTCCTGTGGCCCCATCTTGACCAGCTGTACAGGAAAGCTGGCTGCAGGACCGACCACTGGAGTACCTGCTGACTGGACCAAATTCTGCCTTACCTGCTGGTCCTTCGACTGGGCCTCTACAGGGCCTGGAAGTACTGCACCTACTCATTGGACAGTCTGAGCAGCTCTTGGTATTGGCATTGGAGGTCAGCAGTGAGGGTCTGGAATAGCTCCCTGACTGGTGTGGACTCCATGGCAGCATTTGTCCCTCAATTCCTGGGTTTCAGCACTAATGTAACAACTTTGTGAGTGGGCAATGAGGAACTGGAGCCAGACGCTACAATTCAAGGTGTGCTTTTTTTATTTTAACAACACTTTTCAGTGATTTAGACATTCATATCCAGACTTAAGTAAGGAGATACAGCTCTCTCTCTCTTTCTCAGTACTGGCTCTCTGAAAGACACACATTAATACAGCCAGTAATTAGACACGGGTGTGCTTTGTCACATGTTACCTGCTGTTTCAACTTGACTCCTGTTCCCAGCCAATGCTTGACCACACCTTCACTACCACAGTCATACAGTGGATATAAAAAGTGTACACACACTGTGAAAATTATAGGTTTTTATGATGTAAAAAAATGAGACCACAAAAAATAATTTCAAAACTTTTCCCACATTTAATGTGACCTATAACTTGTACAATTCAATTGAAAAAAAAACCTGTTAGGGGATAAACATCTCATCTCATTATCTCTAGCCGCTTTATCCTTCTACAGGGTCACAGGCAAGCTGGAGCCTATCCCAGATGACTACGGGTGAAAGGTGGGGTACACCCTGGACAAGTCGCCAGGTCATCACAGGGCTGACACATAGACACAGACAACCATTCACACTCACGGTCAATTTAGAGTCACCAGTTAACCTAACCTGCATGTCTTTGGATGAAACTGGAGCACCCGGAGGAAACCCACGCGGACATGGGGAGAACATGCAAACTCCACACAGAAAGGCCCTCGCCGGCCACGGGGCTCGAACCTGGACCTTCTTGCTGTGAGGCGACAGCGCTAACCACTACACCACCATGCCACCTGGGGAAAAACATAAAAAATAAAAAACCTACAATAAACTCATTGCATAAGTGTGCACACATTTAAACTAATACTTTGTTGAAGCACCTTTTGATTTAATTACAGCATTCAGTCTTTTTGGGTAGGAGTCTATCAGCCTGCCACATCTAGACTCAGCAATATTTGTCCACTCTTCCTTGCAAAAGTGCTCCAAATATGTCAGATTGCGAGGACATCTCTTGTGCACAGCCCTCTTCAGGTTACCCCACAGATTTTTAATTGGATTTAGGTCTGGGTTCTGGCTGGGCCATTCCAAAACTTTTTGGGGGTCATTGTCATGCTGAAAGATGAAATTCCTCTTCATCTTTCTAGCAGACACCTGAAGGTTTTGGGCCAAAATTGATTGGTATTTAGAACTGTTCATAATTCTCTCCACCTTGACTAAAGCCCCTGCTCCAGCTGAAGAAAAACAACCCCGAAACATGATACTGCCACCACCATGCTTTACCGTCGGTATGGTGTTCTTTTGGTGATGTGCAGTGTTGTTTTTGTGCCAAACAATACCTTTTGGAATTGTGGCCAAAAAGGTCAACTTTGGTTTCATCAGACCATAACACATTTTCCCACATGCTTTTGGGAGAGGGTTTTTGTTTGTTTGTTTGTTTGTTTGTTTGTTTGTTTGGGTTTTTTTTTTTTCAAAATTTAGCCGGGCCTGGATGTTTTTCTTTGACCCTCACTCATAGTCCAGACATATGGAGAATACAGGAGATTGTTGTCACATGTAGTACACAACCAGTACTTGCCAGAAATTCCTGCAGCTCCTTCAGTGTTGCTGTTGGCCTCTTGGCAGCCTCCCTGACCAGTTTTTGTCTTGTCTTTTCATCAATTTTGGAGGGATGTCCAGTTCTCAGTAATGTCACTGTAAGTGCAATCTAAAATACAGCCTTGGTTGACATGCTCAAGTGCTTTTTGAATGAACAGCTGATTTTAATTTGTGGGTTTAGTTTGTCGAAAGGATATTTATTGTATCTCAAAACGAACATGGGAATTGAGCCCTGTAGAAGCTGGGAATTGAGTGACACACCTTGATAAGTAGCTCCACAGTCAAACACTACTCTTAGCGTGTGCTTTTTTTGGGTGGTACATCCCATGGTGAGGAATGTACCAGATCTTTCCCAAATTGGTTTCTTTTTGCTTACCCTCAGGTGTTATTGGGATAGCAAAACCTTTTCTCAGTGTGATAGCCATGAATATTTTGTATTCCTCATGGAATTTGGTGTTTTTCAACAGCTTTCTTTTCAAGCTTATGGCTCTTTGCTCAGCAAGGCAGAGATTGTTGGGGAACTCAGCTTGATCATTTCTTAAAGGCTTCAAGCTTATGGCTCTTTGCTCAGCAAGGCAGAGATTGTTGGGGAACTCAGCTTGATCATTTCTTAAAGGCAATCCAATGTTGTAGTGCCCTTCATACAGTTTTACAGAGTTTGAGACCTTCTCTATGAATGCACAATCCTTTTGGGACATCTCCAAGTGTTCTTCATGCTGGCACTCTGGGAAATCATTTCATCTGCTGTTGCAGCAATTCCTCAAGTTTTACCAGAGGTATCCCATTTACTGTAATGACCTTTTCTGTACCTTCCACAAGCGGTCCATTGACGGGCCATCCGAGAGTGGTTTTTACAGCATAGGTCCATTGCCCCGGCTGTTTATGATCATCCATGGTTCCAAAGCCTTTGGAACATTGTTCCCAATCAACAGTCCGATTTCTGCCGTTATTTGTGGAATTTTCACTTCATGGAGATATGACCATTGCTTCACATCCTCCTGAGTGGGGATATTTTCAGCTGTCACAGGAATCACAGAGTGGGAGTAAACCTCAGGGAGTTCCAGATACTCATTGCTTTCAAGACCACTGATTTCCATGTTGGTCACCATAAGTGTCTTCACAATCTGTTCTTTGTTCATGGTTCTTAAGAGAATGTTTGTTCTGTTTCCTGTTGTCTGCAACTGTCTGAGCAGGAATTCTGTACAGAATATTGCAGAGCTACCTGGGTCCATAAAGGCATATGTTAGAATCATCTTATCACTTTTCTTCATTTTGACTTTCACAGGAACTATGGCAAGTTTGCATTCTGAGTCACTGGCCCCTGTATTACTCCATATTCTGTCACTTTGATTTATATTGATCAGAGCATTTGTCACAGCCATATCTTTTGAGTTTTCATCCTTTGATGTAATTACTTCCTTTTTATTGATATGCAGGATTGTGGGATGTTTGAGAGAACACACTTGACAGGTAAGTCTCTTTTGGCAACCTTTACTCATATGACCCACTTTGAAACATCCAAAGCACACTCCCTTTTTTCTCAAGAACTCCAGCCTTTGCTCCTGATTTTTCTTTTTCAGTTGTGGACATGAACTGAGATTATGGTCTCCTTTGCAATGTATGCACTCCTTGATTGATTTATTTTGTTTTATCAGCACATTCAGTAACAGGGATGCTGTTGGTCACTGGGGCTATGCTGGTTTAAAAAAAACCCCACCATATCCACTTTTGGCCTTCTGTCTTTAGAGGGGATGGGCTTGCTTGGCTGTAATGAGCCAGCCTTTCTTGCCTGTGTAGTATTCTGGCTTCCAAACAATGGATGTGACAAAATTCTGGATTGATAGCTCACAAATTCTACCAAATCTACAAATTTTGCTCTTGTGCTATTGTGATCCTGTAGTTCACAAGCTTTAATTCGCCATCTTTCTTGTATTTTATAGGGTAGCTTACTGAGAATGGCTTTCATGTTAGTTGGATGATTCAATTCCTCCAAATACTGCAATGAGTTCATAGCATTAAGACATCCACTGAGAAACACAGAACAAGCTTGTAAGGCCTCTGCATCTTCAGCTTTTATCACTGGCCAACTGAGGACTTTGTCCAGGTATGAGGTGGCAATTTTGTGTTCATCATCAAAGTACTTCTTTAAAAGCTCCTTTGCTACAGCAGAACCTCTGTTTGGATGCATATATTGGCAACTGCACACCAATTCTCTTGGTTGTCCTGATGTGAATTGCTCTAAAAAGTACAGCTTATGCTGGCTGCTCTCAGCTTTCCTTTCAATGCCATGCTCAAAGGCTGATAGTCCAGAGGCTCTCCTTTAAAGACAGGGATAGTGACTGATGGCAAAGTAAAATGGCCTTGTTGCTTAATGAGTGTTTCCGTTATTCTGTTTTGATTCTCTATTATGTTCACCAGATTGACAAGCTCATGCTCTTTATTTGCATCATGGGTAATTGTAGGTCTTTTGCTTTGTAAGTGTGTTGATGTGCCTACAGCTCCATGTGCTTCTGCACCACATGACATGAAGTCAGGGCAGCTTGTACCTGAAGAGGCAAAGAGATCAGAGAGTCTGATGGATGAAATCCTTTGATATGGCATAGCCTTTTGGTCTGTGATCTACAGTGACACCTACAGGAAGCTTGTGTGTATGTGTGACATACTTTGTGTCTAAAAGGGCATAATGAATCAGATGAGGTGGTATTGTCTTTCTGCACACAGCTACATCTGTCAGAGTTTGAAGAGTGACTGTTTCCTCAGGTTCCTTTTGAGTGGTCACTGACATAGCATGAGGAACAGCCTCCACAGTAGTACTGTCCAAAATAACTGCAGGTTGCATGTATACCTGGGTTATCTCAGTGTCTTCAAATCCATCCTTTTTATAACTGTTTTCCTGCTGAAATGACTGATGTGCCAATCTAGTTCCCATGTATTCATTCATTAATTGCATCCATTTTTTCAGGCACAATCTGTGACATTTCAAATTCCTTTAAAATGCTTAACTTTACTGTATTTGCAGCCATCTGAGTTTCCCGCTCAAGCTTCTCTTTCTCAGCTCTGAGCTCAGCTTCTCTTTTCTCAAGCTGTTGTTCCCTTGTTAGCCTTTCAGCCTTAGCTGTCAATTCAGCTTGTTCACTTTCCAGCTGTATTTTAAGAGATGCTATACGTAGATGATTTGGATGACTCTGATGAGTGTCATGATTGCACATTTGAAATGCTGTCCTTAGGCGCAATATTATCCACAGTAACCGCAGTACCCATTGTGGCATCATTATCAGTCACCTTTTCATTTTGACCAATCCATTGTGATACACTGTTTTTGAACTCATCCACAGGTGTGATTTTGGGGACATACCACTCACTTTGATCCTTTTGAATACCATCTTCTGACAATAAAAGTTTTGACAGAATCATTTAATTCATTCAGTTCTTTGTATGCTTTGTTGAACTCATTTTCCATTTTTGCTTTAACCATTTCAACATTACGTGCATCCTTCATTAAGCCAGTGATTTCATTTTTCTTTCTGGTCAAGACACCCATTTTGGCACTTCTAGATTATTTCAGTTGTTTCAGCCTCTCAGCGAGGGAAGCATCAAGCTCACAACTTTGCACTTCCTGCATTTTTATCATTTGGTTTGGTTTCCAACAAAGAACTCAAACAATGCACTCATTTCACATGCTTTTTATCTCATCTCATCTCATTATCTCTAGCCGCTTTATCCTTCTACAGGGTCGCAGGCAAGCTGGAGCCTATCCCAGCTGACTACGGGCGAAAGGCGGGGTACACCCTGGACAAGTCGCCAGGTCATCACAGGGCTGACACATAGACACAGACAACCATTCACACTCACACCTACGGTCAATTTAGAGTCACCAGTTAACCTAACCTGCATGTCTTTGGACTGTGGGGGAAACCGGAGCACCCGGAGGAAACCCACGCGGACACGGGGAGAACATGCAAACTCCACACAGAAAGGCCCTCGCCGGCCCTGGGGCTCGAACCCAGGACCTTCTTGCTGTGAGGCGACAGCGCTAACCACTACACCACCGTGCCGCCCACATGCTTTTTATCTTAAATCAAAACACCATCATCAACTGAAACTTCATAGTAATTTTATACCATTAGAATCGGAAGTAAATTCATCGTTTCATTCATTTGTTGTTGGATAATGAGAACTCAAACTTATCAAGGAACTGACATCAGTATTCCACAAAAGCACCTCCAATGAGAGGCACAAATTTGTCTCCTTCAAACACAAAGTAGGCCAAAATAGTAAAGTTGAAAGTTTGGTAAACAGTCTTCAACACAAGTGATCGTAGCGTAATTTCCAGAAATCAACTCCAGAAACAGTTCTTAAACATATGAGCAGGCAATGCGTGCCGGGTTTTAGACAATTGTAAGTGCGATCTAAAATACAGCCTTGGTTGATGCGCTCAAGTGCTTTTTCGAATGAACAGCTAATTTGAATTTGTGGGTTTAGTTTGCTGAAAGGATATTTATCGTATCTCAAAATGAAGATTGATTGAACCTTGATTCCAGCATGAATTGTTCCTACCATGCAGTATGGAAGTGCAAGATGTTGCGTTGTAGGCCCAGATTTCCTGATTAGTAGCGCTTGCCACTATCAAAAACTGTATGGCTGCATACCTTGCATATACACTTTTTTATATCTACTGTATTTATGTATTTAATATTGCCCTTGAATGCAATTTCTTTTTTTTCAGTGTATTTACAACTTAAAACATACATTTTAACATCACATATTGCTGTCACATCAAACTGTCAGACAGTGGCACTGGATATAATACCACTCACTTGAGCTGATATCACACAAGATAATAACACTTAAGTCCAAGGTCAGAATCATACATAACTGAGACACAACATTTGTTTTTTAAACGAATTCCACCCTGCATGCATAAGTCTCACATAATGTCTGAATAGCTCTTAAGCCTGTAGTTACATCTGAAGTATGAATAGTTATGTGTGCAGTTTCAGTATTAAATCATCACTACACATGTGTAACAACTCTGAAAATGACCCATCATCAGCAAGGTTGCTTAAATTACTCAGCAGTTTAAGCAATGTTAAACTGGGGTTTATAAAGTTATTTTATTTATTGGAAATATTAGCCTCATTGCTGTAGTGCAAAACTAAAGAAGCAAACCTTGGACACACAAAAATGTCTCAGCTGATCGACTACATTTGGCAACAGGTGTTTTTTTTCCTTTTTTCTTCCAGCATCAGACTATCCAACATTGCCACCATAGTTGTACAACCCCGATTCCAAAAAAGTTGGGACAAAGTACAAATTGTAAATAAAAACGGAATACAATAATTTAAAAATCTCAAAAACTGATATTGTATTCACAACAGAACATAGACAACATATCAAATGTCGAAAGTGAGACATTTTGAAATTTCATGCCAAATATTGGCTCATTTGAAATTTCATGACAGCAACACATCTCAAAAAAGTTGGGACAGGGGCAATAAGAGGCTGGAAAAGTTAAAGGTACAAAAAAGGAACAGCTGGAGGACCAAATTGCAACTCATTAGGTCAATTGGCAATAGGTCATTAACATGACTGGGTGTAAAAAGAGCATCTTGGGGTGGAAGTGGCTCTCAGAAATAAAGATGGGAAGAGGATCACCAATCCCCCTAATTCTGTGCTGACAAATAGTGTAGCAATATCAGAAAGGAGTTCGACAGTGTTAATACAGTCTGATTTCTGTATTGCATATGAAAGTTTCTGCATTACTATTAAAATGGTGGCATCTTTAGAAAAATAAACAATAAATATAGTACTAGTGACATTTTCGACCCAATAAACCTGACGATGATTTGAGGATCAGAGTTTCTTTTGATGGAATGAGATTCAAATGTATTATAAAAGCAATCAGCTAGACTCTGGCTTATAATGCTGAACCTTAATACAACATGGCTTAGTCTCATGCACTGAACGAATCTACCTGTCCCATTTGTTTAGACTTCCTGTTTACCTGATGCTAACAGCGCTGACATAGTGTAATCCACTATATTGATTTGCCCTAAGGCTCATCTTCTGATTCATTGAATCAAGGCCCCAGGAGACACTATTTTATGTTGATCTGAAGCATGAGAATTTGAAAAATTCAACACACAAAAATGAATTATAGAAATGATAGCAGGAGTACAACAAAAACATTTTTATATTGGGGAGAATCTCTTCGTTGGGTTCAGTTTTATTGGTGGTTTATTTATGTCCTTGTTCTAATAAGATATCAATTCTCATTCACAGAGAATTGTGTGGCAGACTATATTTATAGCTGCTATAACATAAGTGAAAACAAGAACTAACTTGCTTCATGGACGTTATGTAATAAATCTAATTATAAATGGATAAAAAGTATCATTCTTTTATGAGTAAATGACTGTATTCATCAAACTACTGTGGTATAAGAGGAATAAAACACCTTTCATCTGCTGGAATTGAAAAAGAATGAACTTCAGGGTGGTATCAGTAACTCCATTCATGTCTGGTGGCATCACACCACCCCATCGTTTATTATTTTCCTATAACAGCACAGCTAACAAAATTATAACATACATCATGGAGCCTGGTCATGGTTTAACTGGGCTATAGACCCCTTACACATGACATCACGCATCACGTGATAATTTCTCCTGTGGGACAACCAGACACCATCTTTCCTGTAAGGAAGGCTTAAAGTATAGAGCCATGGCCTCACTTTCATTTATAAATGCCTTGAGACCTCAAGAATGGCACAGGAATAGGTTTAAGCATTAGCAATAAATCCAATATAGTAATTTTTACGATTAAAGTGACTTATATAGGTAGCGGTCTGAGTGAATGACCTTGATGTCCGTAACGTCACAGCAGAAAGTCTATCGGTCTCATCGCCATTTCCGCTATACTAAAACACAGAGCTGACTGCAATTCCGATCCTCCATTTTGAGCTAATTTATCACCATGTCACGTAGATATGTTGCTGCACTTGCCAGCAAAACGACAGAAAGTGGACACAACATTGCATTCATGATCCAAGAATGTTCAAACTGCAAAGATTTGGACGCGTTTTTCAAGAAGTTCACAGGCTCATTGGGTGCCTGTGAAGTGGTCTCTCCTCTGCTCTGCACATTTTACTGAGGACTCGTACGAAACCTCTGATCTGTTGAGGAACGTTGGCTATAAGTCCATATTGAAAGAGGGTGCAGTATCAACAATTAAAGAAAAAGAAAACTACAAGAAAAGGAAAGTATTTATTTTATTTACAACCCCAATTCCAAAAAAGTTGGGACAAAGTACAAATTGTAAATAAAAACAGAATGCAATAATTTAAAAAATCTCAAAAACTGATATTGTATTCACAGTAGAACATAGACAACATATCAAATGTCGAAAGTGAGACATTTTGAAATTTAATGCCAAATATTGGCTCATTTGAAGTTTCATGACAGCAACACATCTAAAAAAAGTTGGGACAGGGGCAATAAGAGGCTGGAAAAGTTAAAGGTACAAAAAAGGAACAGCTGGAGGACCAAATTGCAACTCATTAGGTCAATTGGCAATAGGTCATTAACATGACTGGGTATAAAAAGAGCATCTTGGAGTGGCAGCGGCTCTCAGAAGTAAAGATGGGAAGAAGATCACCAATCCCCTTAATTCTGCGCCGACAAATAGTAGAGCAATATCAGAAAGGAGTTCGACAGTGTAAAATTGCAAAGAGTTTGAACATATCATCATCTACAGTGCATAATATCATCAAAAGATTCAAAGAATCTGGAAGAATCTCTGTGCGTAAGGGTCAAGGCCGGAAAACCATACTGGGTGCCCATGATCTTCGGGCCCTTAGACAGCATTGCATCACATACAGGCATGTTTCTGTATTGGAAATCACATAATGAGCTCAGGAATATTTCCAGAGAACATTATCTGTGAACACAATTCACCGTGCCATCCGCCGTTGCCAGCTAAAACTCTGTAGTTCAAAGAAGAAGCCATATCTAAACATGATCCAGAAGCGCAGACGTCTTCTCTGGGCTAAGGCTCATTTAAAATGGACAGTGGCAAAGTAGAAAACTGTTCCGTGGTCAGACGAATCAAAGTTTGAAGTTCTTTATGGAAATCAGGGACACCGTGTCATTTGGACTAAAGAGGAGAAGGACGACCCAAGTTGTTATCAGTGCTCAGTTCAGAAGCCTGCATCTCTGATAGTATGGGGTTGCATTAGTGCTTGTCGCATGGGCAGCTTACACATCTGGAAAGACACCATCAATGCTGAAAGGTATATCCAGGTTCTAGAGCAACATATGCTCCCATCCAGATGACGTCTCTTTCAGGGAAGACCTTGCATTTTCCAACATGACAATGCCAAACCACATACTGCATCAATTACAGCATCATGGCTGCGTAGAAGAAGGGTCCGGGTACTGAACTGGCCAGCCTGCAGTCCAGATCTTTCACCCATAGAAAACATTTGGTGCATCATAAAACGGAAGATACGACAAAAAAGACCTAAGACAGTTGAGCAACTAGAATCCTACATTAGACAAGAATGGGTTAACATTCCTATCCCTAAACTTGAGCAACTTGTCTCCTCAGTCCCCAGACGTTTACAGACTGTTGTAAAGAGAAAAGGGGATGTCTCACAGTGGTAAACATGGCCTTGTCCCAACTTTTTTGAGATGTGTTGTTGTCATGAAATTTAAAATCACCTAATTTTTCTCTTTAAATGATACATTTTCTCAGTTTAAACATTTGATATGTCATCTATGTTCTATTCTGAATAAAATATGGAATTTTGAAACTTCCACATCATTGCATTCCGTTTTTATTAACAATTTGTACTTTGCCCCAACTTTTTTGGAATCGGGGTTGTATTTATTTTTTTAAAAAGCAAAGTTTAGTTGCACCAGTCCTCCTGGAGTGAGCTGAGGGTTGTTGCTAAAACCCGGGATGGAACGGGACATGACATATCGCTCAGGCAGTGACCTCCCCGCGGTTGTTGCTAAAACTGGTGACATCCCATTCTGTCCCGGGTTTTAGTAATTGCCTGAGCCAAGCAGTAATGGTGGAGTACTCCGAATGGACAAAATAGAGAATGAGTGGACCAGCTGTCTTATTTCTAAAATGGATATTGCTGCCATCTCGCCCTTACGTGGAAAAAGTGAATGAATGGAGAACTGAATGAACAACTGAAAGTCAGATTGTTTCAAAACAATCGGCCACAAGATCGGCCTTCAAGAAGTGAGAACGCAGATGAGTTAGCTCCGACTCTTATTTGGATAAAAAAAACAACAAAAACAACACGTTGTTTACCTGCATTTAGATTAATACATGTAACTTGTATTGTGTATTTACAGTGGCTGCCATTGAATTTGTTCAACGTTTCCGTGACTGGCCCTCAGCAGGCCCTTGGCCGTCCCCTGACTGGTTCGTGACTGTCTGCCGATTGGTCAGTGCTGATAATTTATCCCCCACAATGACGTAGTCAATGCAGTCCTGACTGGTGACGCCCCTAAGCAGCTTGTGTGAAAACCAGCTGCTATCCCTCATTTTTCCACGGGGAGGAGCAGTGATTGTCCGTTTCACAAAGCAGGTTTATCAAACGCTGAGAACAGCTGATTTCAGTTAGTTAATTCAACCCGGAGGAGTTTCACCGTGAGTTAAAAAGCCATAAGATTTTTCGCGCTCATACAGCGAGTTTGAATATGTTTATATATAATTGAAATAAAAGATATATTGATTGAAGTGCACATGCTCTCTACATAAATACTGTCTAGTGCAGCATGCATGGATAGGCATAAATAAATAAATAAATAAATAAATACAGCCTCCGCTACTGTCTAGTCCCAGGGAGGCTCGGTGTAGGCCACTGATGAAACTATTTGGCTGTCCTACTACTAGGCAACTACTTGTCTACTACTAATACTAGGACTTTTGTAGTAGTAGTAGTAATAATGATATTTGCCTACTGAAAGGTGATCAGGTGAAAAGTTGAAGCCGCAGCAAGACCTTTGCTATTAAGCCTTTTGTAGGTTAAACAGGCTTTGGCAGACAACGTTCTGGAAAGGCTGTGTTTTTCTTTGGTTTGATTAGCCTACGATTTAATCTTTAAACATTATGGTTTCAGCAGTTCGCTTAAACATTGGAGGCTGTAGAGTCGGGCTGCAAGATTTCCCGACACTTGTTTAAGATGACAAACTTCATAGTAAGGAGAAAATAATTCCACAGTATTTAGTGCCTCGTCAGTCTCAAAAATTAATAGTGAAGGACCAACGCGAATTAAGTCCCAAAAAAACATCTCATAGGCCTATATTTTACATTTTCAAAAAAGTCCGGAATTGGAAGTCGGTCAGTGGAGTGTAATGAAGTGTCTCATTCACTAAGCACAAAAGGTCGGAAAACAGTGGAGAAAACAGCCATTGCTTAAATAGGCTACTAATGATTTACATTAGTAATTTAATGTATATGACAAATAAGTTGACTGATTAAATAGATAAAGAAGCCAATACTCCGAAGCTCAAAATTCAAGAAAGTGGCTCCTGTGTCGCAAGTGCACAAGAACAGTTATTTGAAAGTTAACCTAATGAATTTGTGCGTGCGCGTGCGATTTCATGAAGAACCGGGACAATTGGCATTCGGTGAAAGATTCACACCTATGACTCGTTATATTCGCGCGCGCCCTCTCGCCCACTGCTTCTTCGTTTTCCCGATTTACATGAGCGTCTGAAGATGGAATTTTCAGAAATCTCCACTCTGCCCAGAGTTTGCAAAAGTAGCTGTTTTCAGTGACTGAAACCTCCGTATAGGTGTGAATGAGAGGTGCAACCGAATAAATAAATATGCGTCTTTTTTATCCGGCTACATGTAGGCTATCACTGCGCAAAGCCTCTAATGTTGAAATGGTAGTAATATTTGTTAAAATAATAGTAGGCTAATTTCCACATTAATCGGTAAAATGGCACAAGGGATGTGATGGGGGGGGGGATGGCCGTTTTATAAGGGGAATGATTTGAGATTTTTATTTCAGAAGGGGGATGCCTCCCCCTACACCCCCCAACTCGAGTACTGCATATAAGGCCACCAGATATAGGCCCTTCGATTTCCATCACTAGAGCGCATCAAATTACTTTCGGTTTTACCAGCATGGACGCGCTTCTTTTAAATGAAAGCACAGATGTGTCAGACATCGACAAAACGGTAAAGAATAAGTGGAGATGGGCTTGGCTAAATGAAATGGGCAATAATGGCAAGCCATTTAGTTCATGGTGCAAAAAGATGAAAATGGCAGGTGTGTGCTTTTGTGTAGTTTGCCATAAAAAAAAGTCTATGGAAGCAATGGCAAAAAACTAGATGCCTTTGGCTTCACTGCGAAGAAGCAGAAAAAGTGAACTTTCACTTTACTTTTCTTGCAAGTTCTTTCTGTTCCACTCTTTTGAAAGCATGGTTCAAGTTCGACTGCACTTGCACTTTTCTCTTAACCACTGTTGTGCATTACTAAAGTATTGTTGAAATAAATTTGCACTTTGCACTGAAAACTTGATGTTTCATCATTTATAGCCAGTAATGACAATGGTAAAGTCTTGCCTTAGCTTTAGTCATTGTTAAAATTATGTAAATGTACTATAAGTAGGGGCCGAGGGGATAATGGACAACACGGCGTTTAAAATTTGACGCATCGCTGATGTGGTAGGGGCCAATGACATGGAGCTTTTTTTTTCAGTCAGATGATTTTTTTTTTTTTTGCTTTAATCCATGAGTGCAGACATCCCAAGTCTCCCGGAAGTTCCGGGAGTCTCCCGCATATTGATAGTGGCTCCCTGATGCCCGCAAATTGGAGAATATCTCCCGGAATCTAGAGCAAGTGAGCAAGAGCGTGCACACGAAACATTAATGTCTGCATCGCGCATATGACGGAGTGCACGAGGGAGCCTGTGTGTGTGCCTGTTCATGTAGCGCATGCTTGACAAAAAGCATCCTGATTGGTTTACAGACATCCAAACTCATTTAGAACAGTGTAGAAATGAGCAGGAGAAAAACAGGGAGGGCTCGGAAAATGACTGCAGGCCGGAATCAAACCCAGGTCCCCGAATTTATGGTGTGGCACCTTATCCACCTGAGCCACAAAGTCCTGCTGGCATTGCTTTTAAATAGCCTACTTAAATCCTTAAAATCAGTCATGTAACGCATGCCTTCTGTGATCTGATCTCCAATGGTGAAATAAACCGGTTGTGATATGAGTACAGTCTGTTATTTTAGAAGATAATTTTAATATATAATTTAATATATAGCCTAATGAAAAATAATATTTTATAATATAATATCATGACACATTACTGTCTGTAACTGTTCGTCACTAAAGCGTTTTCTAAGATCATAATGTCTGATATCTCATCTCATTATCTCTAGCCGCTTTTATCCTGTTCTACAGGGTCGCAGGCAAGCTGGAGCCTATCCCAGCTGACTACGGGCAAAAGGCAGGGTACACCCTGGACAAGTCGCCAGGTCATCACAGGGCTGACACATAGACACAGACAACCATTCACACTCACCAGTTAACCTAACCTGCATGTCTTTGGGGGAAACCGGAGCACACCCACGCGGACACAGGGAGAACAGGCAAACTCCACACAGAAAGGCCCTCGTCGGCCGCTGGGCTCGAACCCAGGACCTTCTTGCTGTGAGGCAACAGTGCTAACCACTACACCACTGTGCCACCATGTCTGATGACATTATTTTTTATTACATATTAATATTACAACATCACTTTTAGCAATTTTAACAAAAGGTCTGCAAACATGTTTTTTTTTTCTCAAGACCACATTTACACCGTAATGTAATCATATGAAAAATACCATTACAGACTGGTGGAGCAGCGTGCCGAAAATAATATGTATTTGGTCCAAGGTGTGGGTTTTTTTCATACGTCGCTGGCTCTTTTGCCAGTAGCGCATCACTTGCGCAGGTCTGGGGTTACCCTGCAATTTTCGGGTTGTTCTATTATTATTAGGCTACCGCATAAAAGCGGTCACATTGTGTGCTCAATACCTGTATACAGCGCTGAAATAAACGTTTTGCAATGAATAAGAAGTGTTTTGAGTTAACAGCATATTTTTAACACTAGAAGGCCCAAAGTGCAGACTTTAGGCCCTGTCCACACAGCAACGGATTCAGGTGACTCCGATAAAATTGCTTAGCGTTTAGGCCTGGCGTCCACACGGCACCGGCGTTTTGGGTGCCCAAAACGCAATCATTTTGAGAACGGGTTCCAGAGTGGAAAGATCTGGCAACGTTGCCGTTGTGAAGTCATCTGGATGAGTAGAACGGATTTGTTTACGATGACGTCACAGCCACATGACCAGCCACATGACCACATGACCAGCCACATGACTCTCGCGCGCCTCATTCATAACAACAACAATGGCGGCCCCCATAGTAGTAGTATTTTCAGTGCTGCAGACGCTGCTAAGTTTATTCGCATTATTGAGACAAAATTTAGAGGAGATGCAGCGACTAGGCGAGTGGCGGAGACGCTTACACGGCCACACGCGTCAGATTCTTTTAAACCCACCACGGCGTGTAACTAGACGGGCCAAAAGAAGAAGATTTTGGGTGAGACTGGGAAGAACCAGTAGCTGGTGGGACAACTTCGTGAATGGTGTTGTCATGGACGCAGAGTGGAGAGAGAACTTTCGGATGTCCAGAGCTTCACTTGTGTCCCTGAGCGAAGAACTTCGTCCTCATATTGAAGGCCAAACAACCAACATGAGAGAAGCGATTGGACCGTTAAAGAAGGTCGCTTGCACGCTGTACTACCTGAGCGATGAGGGAAGGCTACGGAAGACGGCTAACTCCTTCGGCCTGTTGCGGCAGGCTGTCTCCGTCGTCGTGAGGCAGACATGCAAAGCCATCGCTCTCCACCTCGGTCCGAAATATATCAAGCTGCCCTTCACAGAACCCGAGGCAGAGGAGCTTGTGTCTGGCTTTCGCCGTGTACATGTCATGCCACAGTGTTTGGGAGCGGTCGACGGGACCCACATTGAAATCAAGCAGCCATCATCCCACGCCATGGACTACATCAACAGAAAGGGTAAACATTCGTTAAATGTACAAGCAGTGTGTGACTACAAGTACAGATTTATGGATGTAGTTATAAAGTGGCCTGGCAGTATGCACGATGCGCGAGTGTTTGCTAATTCAAAGATCAGCGCCTACTTTAAAACCGGCAAGATTCCAGCATTGAAAAAGCGGATAGTGGATGATGAGGAACCCATCCCCATATTTCTCCTGGGTGACCCAGCCTATCCACTACTACCTTTCCTGATGAAGGAATATTCAAATGGTGGCTCCACGCCACAAGAGCAGTACTTTGGGTTATGTTTGTGTAGGGCACGCATGGTCATTGAGTGTGCTTTTGGTCGGCTGAAGACCAGATTTGCATCCCTGAGAAGAGCAATGGACATAAACCTCAGTGACTTGCCCTATGTAATTTATGCCTGCTTTGCTCTCCACAACTACTGTGAAGAAAACAGTGAGACCATTGACAAACACTGTGTGGAGAGTGTTGTACAATGTGACCAGGAAGTACAGCCTTCCACACAAAGCAACAGTTACCTGACTGACTGTAATGAGACAGAGGGGAGAAGGGTCAGAAGAGTGATTACAAAGTTCCTTGACCCTTGAACAGTTTTGTATGTACCACTGTAACTTCTGTTCACTGCTTTTTTAATGAACCAATCACTTTTTGTATATAGAATTCTTTAGTGTGGATTTATTTAGTATACTGTGGATATTTAGTAAACTGTGTGGGTGTTGTACATATATAGACAAGTGACTCAAACCATTTCTTGCCTGCTTTCTATTGGATAAGAATATTGTGAAATTGTTTACACATCAACCTGACTTACCTGCCAGACAGACAATTTACACCTGCTTTGATAAACAGAAAGTACAGCCTTCCACACAAAGCAACAGTTACCTGACTATAATGGAGGCAGAGGGGAAAAGAGTCAGAGGACCCTTCAACAGACTGTAATAACCACTGCATTGCATTCACTTTTGTATACTGCTTCTCTTTTAAATAAACAAGTAACTGAACCATTTCTTGAATTTCTTTTTTATTGGATAAGACTGGGCGGCACGGTGGTGTAGTGGTTAGCGCTGTCGCCTCACAGCAAGAAGGTCCTGGGTTTGAGCCCCGGGGCCGGCGAGGGCCTTTCTGTGTGGAGTTTGCATGTTCTCCCCGTGTCCGCGTGGGTTTCCTCCGGGTGCTCCAGTTTCCCCCACAGTCCAAAGACATGCAGGTTAGGTTAACTGGTGACTCTAAATTGACCGTGAGTGTGAATGGTTGTCTGTGTCTATGTGTCAGCCCTGTGATGACCTGGCGACTTGTCCAGGGTGTACCCTGCCTTTCGCCCGTAGTCAGCTGGGATAGGCTCCAGCTTGCCTGCAACCCTGTAGAAGGATAAAGCGGCTAGAGATAATGGATAAGACTGATTTTCAAAATGATCACACAATTTAAAAAGTAATATGAATTAAATAAAAATTCTAAGAAATGTTCACACACAATTTAAAGTTATATGAATAAAATAATGCTTTAAGAAATGTTCACACACAATTTAAAAAAGTAATATGAATTAAATAAAAATGCTTTAAGAAATATTCACACAATAAGAAAAAAAAGTTATAAAACTATGCACACTAATAAAACTACATAACAAAAAATTAAACTAGCAGGCACAATGAGGCACTTTATGTGTCCACGTCATCCTCTTGCAGCAGTGCCCTTCTGTACGAGAAACCTGGAGCAGTGTGTGTACGTTGAGCACTGTGTGATGGGGTGGTGTGTAATGGTGTGTATGCATCTGCATGATGATGCGGTGTGTGCAGGTACGGTGGTGCTGCATGGTGCGCTGGCATGTATGGCCTATACAGGTGTGGAGCAGGGGCTTGTGGCTGTTGCTGGAGCAAAAGTGTCTGTAGCATTTCAAACCCATTCTTTATAGTGTTCGTGATGAGTTCAATGTTGTTGTTCGTCCGCTCCAGGTTCTCATTGGCACGCTTCTCCAACTCCTCCATGAGCTGCAGCATTCTCCTCTTAATCTGGAGATCCTCCTGCACAGCTGCATCCATTGGGGCCTTCCTCCTCAGCCTGTCCCCTCTGTGGCTTTCTAGTTTTGCCTTAAAAAACAAAAAGTTTATACATTTTAGAATGCATCACCAGTAGCAAACACTCCACAACACCACCCTAAAGCAGTTTGTATTTTTAAGCCCTGAAGAAAGGCCTGGGGTGAGGCCGAAACATGTTGGCTTTTTAAAAGTTAAAAATGAACTAGCTATACTGAGTAAAAGCTTTTTATGGAAGAAGAACAGTGCCTTGGCCGTCCTTTATCCACTTGCAACACCCTAAAGCAACATGAACATACCGAACGTTACACCGTGCCAGCTTTGAAGTAGCATAACATATAACTCACAGCAAGTAGGCCTTCAAGATTGAAATCATGAAACCATGTGCTTGCTTACCTGAAGCAAATTTCTCTGCCGGTTGACCTCTGCAGCAGACCGATTGGACACGGTGGAAGCCGAAGAAACCTCTGGCTCGACAGACGACCAGGGAGAATCAGATGTCGAGGAGGAGGAGGCCGAATCTTCCACCAATCTTTCCACCAAATCAGCACTCTCGATGCCCGATGGGATGCTGTCGGTTCCAGGCGAACCACCCCAGATCTCTTCGCATAATTCAAAGAAAACAAAAACCACACATCCGTGGCCACTCCGACGCCCAGAGTCGACAGCATGCCGGTATTTGTTTCTAATACCCTTCAGCTTTGCAGCAATCTGGGCCTTTGAGATGCTGCTGGGGTCGTGAGGAAAGTCCTTACCGGCAGCCATTTCCCCGGTGGTGTATTGCTGCCGAAAGGCGAGCGTAATATCGCCATACTTGGCCTGGCATGTTTCCCAGTCCACATTCTCCTGATATTTTGCGGTTTTGTAATTCAGAGTCACTCGCAGGAGTAACTCCACCTCGTTATCAGTCCAAACAAGAGGGTTGGTTTTTTCCAGCGTGGTCGCAGCCATTTTCTTCTTGTTGTTGTGTAAAGGGAAGAAGAAGGGGTTTGTGCGCATGCGTCCATGCCAAGATTTTTTTCTTGTATTTTTCTGGTGTCTTTGGTGGGACCGTTACAGCACACGTAGTGGTGTGGCATGTGTATTGCATTGTTTTCAGCAAGCGTTGCGTTGCCATATGGACCTGATATTCTACTGATCGTTGCCCATTTGGAGGCGATATTTTTTTAAATAACATCACATTGCCGTTGTCGTGTGGATGTGGCCTTAGGCTACATCCACACGACAACGGCAACGAGATGTTATTTAAAAATATATCGCGTCCAAATGGGCAACAATCAGTAAAATATCAGGTCCATATGGCAACGCAACGCTTGCTGAAAACGATGCAATACACATGCCACACCTCTAGGGGCGCTGTAAGACGGTCCCTTCGGAGACACCAGAACAATAGAAGTAGTAAGGATGCATATTAGCCACAAAGTCAGGAAAATCTGTTTGTAAAATTACATTATAATGACCAAATACAATGAAAAGTATTTTTCCAGTCTCACCTGTGAAAGGTAATCCCATGTGATCTCGTTTGGATGGCAAACCTGTTGGTACAGTTAAACGCAGCTAATCTTTATTCTCCGCTTTGACCTCTCCAAAATGGCGGCGAGGATGACCTATGATTCTACGCGGAAGGCGGTGTCTTTAATGGTCCGGAATAAATTGAATGCTAATTAAATAATGATTAATTTGCTCCTCTACGCCCTTTTTGAGGAATGTATTGTAGGACTTAAACCCACATCTGAAGAGGTGAGATCGCTCTTTTTTTCTCTATTTTTGCTGGCGGGATTGACTCTCTCTCTCTCTCTCTCTCTCTCTCACTTTGCACCATTACACAATAAATATTCACAGTGAAAATATTTTGTAAGCGCGTTTCATGAACCAAGTTATAGGATTTGTTGACAACTCGCATCGCAATGAGAAGCTCATTGGCACTACTGGTGTTAAGAATCAGACCATTTCATAAATGAATATTTTGCTGTAGAGCTGCAGTGTTTGTACAATTGCATGTTTTTGCTTCACTATTACTGTCACTATTCTGCTTCTTGCCTTACTACTGTGAACTAACACTGAACATAATAATAATAATAATAATATCCAAGCTCGTGTTTCACTCTCACTAGTGCTCTGTAAGGCTTTTTCCTGGTGATATTCGTTACACTTCTACCTGGCGTGAAGCACTCACAGTCATGTGGTTGTGACGTCATCGTAAACAAATCCGTTTTACTCATCCAGACGACTTCACAACGGCAACGTTGCCAGATCTTTCCACTCTGGAACCCGTTCTCAAAAAGATTGCGTTTTGGGCACCCAAAACGCCGGTGCCGTGTGGACGCCAGGCCTAAACGATAAGCAATTGTATCGGAGTCACCTGAATCCGTTGCCGTGTGGACAGGGCCTTAGTCTGCAATGAAATCCCCCCCCAAATTTGTGAATAAGTCTAACGTACCATTACCTGCCTCCCATTGTTGTGTAAAGAAGCCTAATTATTGTGTTACCTGAGAAATAGCCTCTTTGTTTCTAACCCTAACCAGACTTCGTCACAACCAAGGCAACCAAGAAGGATCAGTTCTAACCCTAACCCCAAATCCTGGCTCTAACCCCAACCTGAGCTCACCCCTAACCCAACCCCTAGCCCAAAACCTAGCCTCAAATAATAATGGAATAATAACCCAAACATAACATGGGGGTGCTGACCAGGCACTTGTGGAGCATTGAGGATGGGGCTTGGGAAGGACAGTGCACCCTGCAATAATAACAGAAGCACTGAACTTTGTGTACGCTGCCACAAATACACCTGTGGCAAATGTACCATAGGAAAGACTCACCATGGGAATGTGGAAACTACTAGATGGGACAACGCTATGCTACATTTCTGTGCTTTGTATAGCCTCCATGTGTAGTGAGTCTGCTTTTCTTAGTGTGAAATAAATGTTTATTTTCTTCCTGAAGTTATACCATCTGTAGTTTTTCCAAGCTGAAATTGTGTTTTTTGGGGCACTACACTCTAAAAAATAATGGGGCCAGTACCGGTTCTTCAGGGCGATGCCATAGAAGAACCTTTTTCAGGGCTTCAAAGAACCATTCATGCAACAGTTCTTTAAAGAACCATTTAAACCATTTGTTTGAGCAGTGAAGACAGATTTGTGTAAACATAGCCTATGTGCATTGACCAGCAAATGGTAAGAGGATCTGAAGAACCATTTCCAATGTGAAGAACCTTTCGTATAATGTAATGGTTCATCACAGAGTTTTGACTCTCCATGGAACCATCCAGAGATTTGAAGAACCACTGAAGCACCTTTATTTTTTAGAGTGTAATTCCAGTCCTCTGTCATTGTAAGCTTGGCAGAGTAAATTGTCACTGAAATTAGGGTGTAACCTAAAACCAAATTACCATTCCTGAATAGCAACCTCAGTGGGGGGTGGAGTGGCTGTTCACAATACAATGGAGACAGTTAGCACCTTGAGAGGAATACACAATTTTTGCAGAGAGGAGGGGGCATGTAGCAGAAGTGGGCCTTTTAATGAACCATGCTTATCACATATGGTAACACATTATGAACAAAGAAAGAAAAAACACAATGCCAAGGATCAGGAAAAGAACCACAGCGCTGTGATTAGTTGGGGTATCAATGACTGACAGAGCCCTGGCATGTAACTAAGCATTATAAAGTTAAAAAATATTATTTTTATTGAAAAAACAAGAATGTAATGATTTCTAAAATGATTTTACTTAACGCAATTTTCTGCTTTAATCCACATTTGCTGGTGTTGAGCTTTTTTTTTTGCTTCTCAAAATCATCTCATCACAGATCACTCGCTGCTGTGTGCGAGCTTCCCTGCCCCCTATTTGTTGAAAATCTTCTGTAGATGTCGGGGTTTTATATTGATTTATTATTATAATTGTTAATAATTAAACGTGATAAATCTGGTTATTAGGAACAAAGGAGGACATAGTGGGAAATGATATGGTAACTGTCTCTTGTCGGTTCAAATACGATACTGTTTTGTGATTACACTGTACCGGTTAATAAAAATAGACAAATGGCATGAACCTCTCTACTGTCTCTTATTACACTAAAGAAAGGGCCTGGCCGAGTCATTGCGTATTACTGAAAAAAAGAAAGAACGAATGATACACAGATTGTGTATCATTCGTTCTTTCCATTTTTAATTGGCAATCAAAAAATGAAAAAAATTTGTTTTTCATTTCAATTTTAGGCTCATATAAAAAAAATGAAAAACCAGTCATTTTTTTTCATTTTTTTGTGCTAAAATAAAAACAAATAACAAAATAACCAGTCACTTTTTCATTTTTTGATTTTTGATTGTCATTTGAAAATAGAAAGAACGAATGATACGCTGATTCATGTCCTCTAATAAAAAGCAAAGTTGGTCTGACACAATATGTTGAAAGCAACAAAATGAATGCCATGTTGTTATTGTTATCATTATTTATTATTACTATCAGTGGTTGAGTTGTAAAATCAAACCAGGGGGATGGTGAAATTTTTAGTCGCGTGTCAACCCATCAGTCTGTCCGTCGGTGGGAAACTGGTTTGCTTTTAGGAGGGTTTGCATACAACGTAGGTCTGTGGACCTTGTTCATTTACCAGACATACCCCAGATAGCAAAAGGGCGTTGATTCGACGGGGAATCATCGGCATGTTCTTCGACCATACGCCGTCGAATCATCGTGGATCACCGGCGTTGATTCAACACCGCTTTGCTCATACGAGCTTGCGTTGAAACGACGTTGAAAAGTGGATGGTGGCCGACAGAGAATAGACCCCCTTTCACCCTTTATTCAACTACGGATTTCGGTCGATTTATAGTTTAATTTTCGGCGATGATTCATCCAACTTTACTTCCTGTTTTATGTACAACAGGAAGGCTACAAATTAAGCAAAACAGGCTAAATTAAACTAGCTAACAATAAAGCATCGGGGCTCTTGCCTAGGATGAACACACACATGCATACTTCAACCATGAAAGTGAAACTTAATTTATATCAATGTGCGTAGGCTACGTCCTGTTTAATGTACAACAGGATATAAAAATGCATGCAACAATGCACCTCTCCTAATGTTTGTCAAGCTATCTAATGAGGCATAACTTTTAACATTTATAAGGAACAGAACACACAAACAAGTTCTTAGAAACATTTTATGATTTATTTATAATTTATAATTGTGGCCTATTCCTCCTGCGGCGCAGACACCTGTACATGGAAACAGAAAAACATAACCAAAATTAATTTGATGCAGCATTGATAAAGAAAGTCAGCAGTAGGCTATGGGTTTCTAAATGCCACCCTACCTCATTATTTGGACATGGGGAAAAACTATATTTAAAATCCAAAGAGGGATGGAGGGAGGAAAATTAAAACAAAAGAAAGAAATGAAATATAGAGTAGAGAATATTTGATAAAATTAAGGATGTTTTTATTCAGTAAACATTTAAAAAAATGTTCTACAACACTCTAGCCTAGTGACTTACCAGTAACAAAATAGACTTGAAGTATTCAGATCCTCTCTCTGTCTCCTGGCAGAAAGCTCCTTGGTTTGCTTGTTGTCTCAATCACAGCTGGTATTCTGTAGAAAGACTTCTTTTCACCTTTCCCATCAGCTTTGTTAGAACCCTAACACAGCACAAAAGTTTACCATTGTAGGTTTTTGATGAACCAAGTGCCTCGTGGGTTCACATACCGCACGCTGCCGTTATTTCCCCCTAATCACGAGTTTGTTGGTCTTCCAATGTGGCGCAGGGTTTGTTTACTTCCGGTTTCGGGTGACGTCAGTGAAAGGGGTCTAATGGGGGCATTACCGCCACCCACTGGATTGGGGTGTAAAGCAGTCTGAACAAAACGTGTAAACATAAACATAGGAGAAATTAACCCGTTTTTCTAACTCGTCCTCACTTAGTCTACTTTTCTTTTTTGATTAGTCTGGATTTGATATTGTAAATTTAAATGTGAATCAATGTATATTCATCGGACATGAACAAATGAATAAATCTTGAGTAATCTTGAGGGGCGTGTATGTGTCCGGGGCGCGGTGTCGCGGGGGGATCGAACGAACCCTCCGATCCCCCCTGGCTACGGGCCAGAATTAGTTGCTCATCCTACCAATGTTGAAAACTGGCCGGCAAAAGTGACGATGGTTCAACATCGTATATTCGACCTTCTCTGACGGTCGACAGATCAACCTTTACCCACGGTGATTCAACAGTGATAAATCGACCTTCTCCGACGGCGGAGAAATCGACGTTTCACGGCGCCGTTTCAGCGTTGATTTTCTGACTTACGACGGAAACCGACCATTCTGACCAAGAATCGGCGCCGTTTCAACGTCCCTCTGCTATCTGGGACAGTATTTTGTGCTGATAAAGTGTGTAGTACATACTGAGTACCCTTTTTATTGTTGTAAAAAAAACATAATACACTGGTATTTTACTGTAAAACATGCACAGTGTTGATGTCTTGTCATATTTAGTCAGTCTCCTGGCTGACATACCTACCACATTCTCCATATTAGGGTGAAATGCAGATGACAAATTTGAAGTGCAACTTCATAGTCATGGTAGGCTCCTTTTAAATCATTTGGTAAATAATTTATTAAAACCTCAGCAGGCAATGTAAATGAACAACTGAATTTTTTCATATCAAGTCAATAGAATTTTTATTCAAAGCTGAACATTGGGAACATTGAATTAAATACAGAGGTAGGTAGGTAACCAATAAGCTAAAACAAGCAACAGTAAATTGTAAATCTTCAGCTGTTGGTTCTCCTGCTTGCTCCTGCTCCGTATTGTCTCACACTCCGGGTCCTCCAGCTCCTGTCGCACTGTGTTGCAGTTGCTGCTGACTGTCATCTGGAATAAAGAGCAGTGGATAAGATAATTTAATTAAATATAATTATAATGTTATTTCTGATTTATTTATTATCTGAACGAGGATTTGAGCTTTGAAAAATGACCGGATTCTTTCTGTAACGTTGATTCCCGCTGTTATCTAGGTCACATGACACCGTAACACTGACGGTTACCAAGGAGCTGCCTTGGATACTTTGATACTTTGCTTCGATACATACCAGCACTTTGATACATACTGGATACAAGCTAGCAAAATGATTTAAAAACAGGCAAAGTTGGAAGTTTCTTTGGAAAGGGGAAAAGGCCCATTGAGGAGAAAGAAGAAGAGCCTATGATGAAGAAAAAGAAAGCTGCATTTTAGCAGACACTTTGTCGAGTCTTACACCAATCCTGCTCTGCCTTACATGTTGTGACCAGCTCTCTAATGAGGCAATGAAGCCTTCAAAACTGCTAGTGTCATTTATTTTAGCCTTCCTGTCTTGAATAACACTTTTTGTTGCCTGAAGAATAACAAACGAACATCCAGGCTGATTAAATTAATGGCCTTATACAAGAAATCAAAGCTAACATGAACCTGAGTAAGCTATCGATAGCTGGATAGACTCCAAACTAACATTCATCATTATAGCTGTGTTGTTATCCGCCGCCCACAAATTAGGCTCCATATCGGTAACTTTACAGCATGATAGTGGGCTCACAGAAAGTGTGACTGATATTCGTAACTCTTGACTTACCTCCTGAAATGTTTTTTTCTTGCGATCTTAAAGCCGAACTTGCTTAGGTCTTTCTGTCCACTCCGCTTGGCCATGATGCTGCAATCCGCTGCTGTCACTGATGCCGAATGAAATAAAAAATAACGGAACCCCAACTGAATGTCACCTCCTCAAACGCTTCGCTTGCGCATGCCCTCTCTCGCGGGAGGTTACTGTATGCTCAGTTTCAGCAAAGCTACGTGGAATGGCATTTCTAATTCCAATGTTAAATAGAAGTAATGTCCACATTTATTGATAAAATTGCTCAAGGGAAGGGAGGGGGGATGCCCATTTTAGAGGGGGGATGATTTTGACCATTTTTTATTCCAGGGGGGATGGCATCCCCCCCATCCCCCCTCAACTCGAGTACAGATTACTATTATATTGAGATAATAATAATTAAGAGATCATCAGCTTAGGTGGCATGGTGGTGTAGTGGTTAGTGCTGTCGCCTCACAGCAAGAAGGTCCTGGGTTCAAGCCCCAGGGCCGGCGAGGGCCTTTCTGTGTGGAGTTTGCATGTTGCGTGGGTTTCCTCCGGGTGCTCCGGTTTCCCCCACAGTCCAAAGACATGCAGGTTAGGTTAACTGGTGACTCTAAATTGACCGTAGGTGTGAATGGTTGTCTATGTGTCAGCCCTGTGATGACCTGGCGACTTGTCCAGGGTGTACCCCGCCTTTCGCCCGTAGTCAGCTGGGATAGGCTCCAGCTTGCCTGCGACCCTGTGGAAGGATAAAGCGGCTAGAGATAATGAGATCATCAGCTTAATATATTAAATGAATAGGATGTATGAATAAATTACTTGATATGCACATGCAATTTTTCTGTTTCATAGATGCAGAGATGATGATGGACTGTCGCTGAGGATCATGGGAAGGCTAATGTAGCGTGGGGAATAGAGAAAATCAATAATTGTAAATTAGAGTTATTATTTCGTTTTGGTTTCCCTGTTTATTATTTGTTCTGTTTTGAGTTGGAAAAAGGAAAACAAACACCAATCCCTCATTTTTTGGTCATACAGAAAAACAGGAAAGCGAAATATTGAGTGTTTTTTTTGTTTTTCAGATTGAATGGAATACTTGAATGATCGGATGATACAAGGACCTATGTAACACTAAAAAGTGCACAGTGCTTCATTGCAAGAGTCATTTTTTTAAATATTTATTTTGAGCGAGTAAATCCAAGGCAAGAATCGAACCATGTTTCAGGAGTTACCGGTACAGGACATGTGCAGTAACCACCAGACTACCAAGACCCGCAGTTTCATCTGCTCCTGCACTGAAAAAGTAACCTACCGTATAGAATTTACCCAATAAATCTGAGGTAACAATTTGCATTGACTTGTTTGGGGTAGATTTAATTCCATATATTGAGTATAAAATAACTGAAATAAAAAGCTATGAAATACTTAAATTGGGTAAAATTTACCTCACATTTATGTATCTATTCTACAGCTACTTTCTCATTGAAATCGGGAAGTGCAGTACAAAAGCTTCACATATCATTTCAAGATTTTTTTTATGAGAGAAGCGCCATCTAATGGCGACACCGTGGAATCGAATGAATGGGCGTGTTTAGAATTAAAATAGGGGAGGAAGGGGGGTCTGAGCCATTCATGGCAGCCCCCTGGCGTTCAGCTGGGAACTGCACGGCAGTCGCATGGCAGTCGCATGGCGTGCGGTTGGAACAGGAAAAATTCAATTGCTGCTACTGTAAGTTACCGGTATAAGATTATTTAATTTGCTTCAGAATGTGATTGTCTCTGTTCATCTGATTATTTAATTAGCCTTTTATGTTTTATCAGTGGAAATGCATGCATGTACATGTATGTTGCATATGTTATAACACCTATCCTGTTTTAATGAGAGTCAACCCACAATCGATGAAGTCAAATCAGTCTTAGTTGAGCAAGTCAGTAACAGTATTTCTTACTTTCACCATAAATTTTGATTTATATGACTTTGGTCTATAGCTATAAAAGGCCTCAGCCTTAAAATCGGTTACTGCAGTGACATCACGCACTCAGGCATGGCTAGCTCAGCGGGGCAGCTCAAATGCCAACTTTGTGGTTGATTTTAACTCTCAAAAATATTTTTTCCCATTTATGCAGCATACAAGAGTCAAGGATGGAGATACCATCCACTCAGAAATTTATTTAAAAATAAAGGTTCTGCGGGCGGCACGGTGGTGTAGTGGTTAGCGCTGTTGCCTCACAGCAAAAAGGTCTGGGTTTGAGCCCCGTGACCAGCGAGGGCCTTTCTGTGTGGAGTTTGCATGTTCTCCCAGTGTCCACGTGGGTTTCCTCTGGGTGCTCCGGTTTCCCCCACGGTCCAAAGACATGCAGGTTAGGTTAACTGGTGACTCTAAATTGACCGTAGGTGTGAGTGTGAATGGTTGTCTGTGTCTATGTGTCAGCCCTGTGATGACCTGGCGACTTGTCCAGGGTGTACCCTGCCTTTCGCCTGTAGTCAGCTGGGATAGACTCCAGCTTGCCTGCCACCCTGTAGAACAGGATAAAGCGGCTAGAGATAATGAGATGAGATGAGATGAGGTTCTGCATATCTGCTTTAAGCTGTCTTAAATATAATAAATTTTTGCACTGTTTTTGGTTGTTCCAATTGTTCAAAAAGAGAAAAAGCTTTTACTGTCTCCCTGGAACTTTGTCTTGAATTTCTGATTGTGCCTTAGCAACTTGACTTGGGCATTTCTTTAGAAAGGAAAATCTCTGATCCAGGAGTAGGAGGGTTTTTTTTCACAGCAGTAGAAAGAACCCAGTACGCCTTTTTATCTGTAACTATCAGTGAATCCCTTTGTTTCACTCCAGCTTCGATAGCCCACAACAACGATGCTATGCGAGAACAGCTCTCTCCAAGGCCTGCCATACAGGCCATGATCTTGACATTTTTTTCACCGACAATCCATGGAGTTAAAGGTTTTTCAGTAATTCTTTGTGAGTGGTTAATCTGGAATAGAATATAGGTTGTGTTCAGTTATGTGACTTTTGCTTGCAAGTTTATTTCCGGTGAATGAAGTGGTGGTCAGGCAAACCAATTTGGCTGCCGGCATGTAGAGAGCTACTGAAACCATCTCTGACTATTTTTACAGTTTAGAGGCCAATGCACAGTCAAGATACCTTCAGAAAGTTGCTCTTTGCAATGGGATAGATCCTTAGATGCTTGTACAGAAGGATTTTTCCTATGAGTTGGAAAATTATCCATCCGTTGAGTTCCCTGACATCTCAAACTACCTGGTGCTGCAGACATTGTGCTACAGGACAAACAGATGAAAACCTGGAAGAGCATGGAGGCATACAGCTTTTTATCTGTGGCTGGATTAAAGATCTGGGGATCAAGACACTACAAGATAAATCCTGTATTGTTTATGCCTGGGTAAGTAGGTATCTTTGGGCTTTTTGTACTGTGTGTGTCTTTGCAGTGGTTGCTAGGACACTACAAGAATTAGTATCAAGTGTAAACAAGCCACAACCCCTCGATTCTCAAGCCTCCCTGCTCTTCTCTTCCAGCAAACAATAAGGTTTTTTTTTTATTAAAACAGAGAAAATGCAGTGAGAAGGTATATTCCAACATCTATGTAGGTAATCAAAGTTGAAGTCCTTCCCGCACTATTCATGGCGCATTTGGCAGCGCCGATCTCTGTGTAAGTAATGCTAGGCCACAAATCTACATCATCACTTCAATAATTTCAAGGAAATTTGCACGGATCATAACCACTTAGAAACTCTCTAATTTCTATGTATATCTATCCTTTGCTTCTTTCTGACTTAGAATATCCAAGTAATCCGGCAGTAAAGATTATTTAGCTGTAGCTTTTGTTGAACTACAGATGTCTGACATCTTCAATATCACTTGTCTTCCATATGGAAACAAAGTTCACTTGTCCCCCAAGACAAGGGTTGCTAACATCAGTGTGATGTCAGTGAAAGGGGTCTATACCAGCTGAGTAGTAAAACCTTACTTCCTATCTTGACAGTTCTTATCCCCTACAAACATTGAAGTGCATTAGGGGTTTTCTTTACCCACTTGAATTCACTGCTTGTAAACCAACCACTTGTCATCAATGTAGGATGTCATAAATGCTGCTCAGTATGCTATCATATGTGACTACAAATAGCAAAACTACAATGTAGTATGTATATATGTATATTGTATGATTCTGGACATACTGCTGGTCATGCTGGTGAGCAGCTACGCTCATCTAAGTTTGTTTTTTTTCTTCATTATTATAAATTAGAGTCTGGAGTACCAAGCTGTAGAATGCTATGCATTAGAGCGGGGCAGCTTTACTCATAGCTGATCATCTTGTCTGCATGACTGAGATGGCCTGAAGGCTGACCATGCTTCACACTAGGATGGCATCAGTTATGATCCAGGCCCAGTCACTGAGATCTAACCAGCATGTGCAGTACATGCTCCTGTCTCAATTAGAGCCATCTATGAATAGCAGGACTGTGTGACATTAACACTGGTTCAGTCATCACAGATTATCAACTTCCTGACTTCACGCTGTTGTCTGGATTCTGTGAAGGAAACCTAATAGTGAGTTTGTATATCAGGTAATTGTGGCTGTTGTTTCTGTATTCTGGATTAAGTGCTGTTCCCATGCCAACAGAGATACAGTCATGCTATATCTAGAACTGTATATGAAAAAGAAAAGAAAAACAGAAATAAGGCTGTTTTCATGTCATATTTTTCACCCAGTAAAAGCGCTGACCATATGTGCTTTTTATGCTAATATGATGCCAACAGTAACCAGTGTCTTTTCCTATTATTATTATTATTATTATTATTCCCATGCCTAAGTGGCTTTAAGTCGACTGTATGATTCACTGATTCACTCTATGATTAGTATTGAAAATTTTCTTTTGCGTTTTTGTTTCATTATGACATGGTCCAGGGGCGATTCTAGCATCTGATCTTTGGGGGTGCTTAGCCCCCAGAGCTGACAGAGGCACCTGGCTTGAACGACAGTGTTTCCACGTTTATTCCGCATTTAGACCAGACTTAACTAGACAAGAAGACTAGACAAGACTAGACAAGACTAGACTTATGCAATGTTTTAACAGAAGCTGACCCAATAAACTATGATATCTACACATTTACAACTACTGACACAAATATTTACGTTATATTTTAAATTAAACAAGACCTACTACTGCATTTGTAATGTTGGAGCTATTCCGTACCTTCACATCTCGCTATGCCAGTAATACTCAGGTGCTACTTCGAGTTCCTCATCGGCGTGGAATCCAGTTAAAAAACCCACCATGTCGTAGCAAGCACTCGCGCGGACAGGCAACCCAATCAGAGGGGACGCAAGGAGGAGGAGAGGGATTTTACTGCTCATAGAACTATCACGTAACAGGTGAATTCAACAACACACACACGCCCGCACACACATTCATTGCGCAGTGCGCAAGGGCGCTTATTTCTGAAAATTACGTCCAAAAGCAGTGTTTTTGAGGGTGCTGAGCTAGGAGGTGCTGAGCTCGTTTTTGGGGGTGCTTGAGCACCCCCAAAAATAGGCTAAACACGCCCCTGACATGGTCCCAACAAGGGGTTCGTGTTGGCATTACAGAGAGCTCAAAAGACAAAAATATCAGTCATATTACATTAAATTGTAAAATTACATATTTTTAAAAATGCCCTTACAAAATTAATTATATATATATATATATATATATATATATATATATATATATATATATATATATATATTGTAAATCCCGTGAGACGTTAGTCATTGTGTGCTATGCTGACAGGGGGACATTTTCACAGCTAGCACAGTTACAATGTTTAATAGGAGAAAAAAATCACTGATCTCAAATATAAGAGATAATGGTCTGGTTTCACTGTTAGCTCCTTAAAAAAAGCAAAAGCTTGTATTCTCACACACCATTTTCCAGTGAATTGAATATTATATTAATGATAATTCCATCATAGAAGTAGTGGAGACATTAGATAAAATGCTGGACTCACAGAATGCAAAGCAGGTATCCATTCATTATCTGTAGCCACTTATCCTGGTCTACAGGGTCACAGGCAAGCTGGAGCCTATCCCAGCTGACTATGGGTAAGAGGCAGGGTACACCCTGGACAAGTCACCAGGTTATCACAGGGCTGACACAGAGACAACCATTCACACCTACGGTCAATTTAGAGCCACCAATTAACCTAACCTGCATGAAACCAGAGCACCCAGAGGAAACCCACACAGACACAACATGCAAACTCCACACAGAAAGGCCGTCGCCGGCCGCTGGGCTCAAACCCAGAACCTTCTTGCTGTGAGGCAACAGTCCTAACCACTACACCACCACAATGCAGGTATATGTCTCAGTTTTGCTGAGTTACAGCATCGACTCATCTAAGCTAGTTAGCGATCTATGAAAGTGGCATTGTGGGTAATGTAGGAAATGAATAACCAAAATGAAAATAGACTAAAGTGTTGATGCAAAAAGTTTACTAAAACTAGACTTTCATTACAAAATAAATTTTGGTCACTGTTGAAGATCATGTTAATCATAAAGATTAATATGCACATTCTTTAGGGTGGATTTTGCCTTTAATGGTAAATAAGCTAGGCTGAGGAGGTTCAGCTGACAAAAAGAGTTTTGTATGTGGGGTTTTTGTTTGTTTGTTTGTTTGTTTGTTTGTTTGTTTGTTTGTTTGTTTGTTTGTTTTAAGAAGGTTAGCTATGGACCAGTAGTAATAACTAAAACTTATTAATATATTCTACTCAGTGAACATTATTGTTAGGTATTTTTCATATATACAGTGGCCTCCATGATTATTGGCACGCCTTGTGAAGATTAGGAAAAGGGTTAGAGAAAATTCTCCTTTTGGTGAAGTAACTACATCTCACACTGAAAAAAATGAGAAAAAAATCCAACCTTTAATAGAAATAAATGTATTCAGAGAAAAACAAATCACTCACCAAGAAATAGTTATTTTCAGCAAAAACATGTGTGCTGCTATTATTGGCACCCCTGCATTTAATACTTTATACAACCTCTCTTTGCCACTAAAACAGCACCGAGTCATCTCCTATAACATTTTATAAGGTTGGAGAATCCAAGAGAGCAGGGCATCTGAGACCATTCCTCTTTACAGAATCATATTTTAAAGTTGGGATAGGGTTCTTTTCATTATAGCTATCCTTTTAATGCCAAACCCACCTTGAGTGTTTATTGCCAAAAGGCTCCATTTTTGTCATATCAGACCATAGAACATGGTTCCAGTGAAAGTTGTAGTAGCATGTTACAAACTTCCATTTGTGGTAAACTGACAGAAAAGTTTTTTTTTTTTTTTCTGGCAGACCTTCTAAATAATCTGCTGGCATGGAGGTGGTGTCTGATGGTGGTTTTGCAGACTTGGAAACCCCAAAGTTTTGCTTTTTCTTGTAATTCACCAACAGTGATCCTTGGGGAGTTCTTTTTTGTTGTTGTTGTTTTGCCTCTCTTGCCATCCTCCTCACTGTAAATGGAAGCAAAATAAACTTGGGTCCTCTTCCAGGCAAGTTTGTAACAGTTCCAGTACATGTTCATTATTTTATTATTGCCCTAACAGTACAAATGATAATAAAATAATGAATTATTGCCCTAACAGTAGAAATGGCCCCTGTCAGGGTTTCCCAAGGCAGACAGGTCCTAGCTGACAGGCCAGACCAAGAGCAGTTCACCAAAACCCTTATAGAGAAACAATCAAGGACCGTGATGTTGCCCGGTATGGCGCAGCTGGGGCCCCACCCTGGAGCCAGGCCTGGGGTTGGGGCTCATATGTGAGCACTTGGTGGCCGGGCCTTTTCCCATGGGGCCCGGCCGGGCTCAGCCCAAAGAGGTGACATGGGCCCGACCTCCTGTGGGTTCAACACCCACAGAGGTAGCAGTAGGGGACTAGTGCAGTGTGGATTGGGTGGCAGTCGAAGGCAGGGGCCTCGACGACCTGATCCCTGGACACAGCGGCTAGCTGTTGGGACATGGAATGTCACTTCGCTGGGGGGGAAAGAGCCTGAGCTTGTGCGGGAGGTTGAGAGGTACCAGCTAGAGATAGTCAGGCTCACCTCCACGCACAGCTTGGACTCTGGAACCCAGCTCCTCGAGAGGGGCTGGACTCTCCACTTCTCTGGAGTCGCCCATGGTGAGTGGCGGCGGGCTGGTGTGGGCTTGCTTATAGCTCCCCAGCTCAGCTGCCATGTGTTGGAGTTTACCCCAGTGAATGAGAGGGTCGCCTCTCTGCGCCTTCGTATTGGGGAGAGGGCTCTTGCTGTTGTTTGTGCCTACAGGCCGAATAGCAGTATAGAGTATCCGGCCTTCTTGGAGTCCCTGGGAGAGGTACTGAGGGGTGCTCAGACTGGGGACTCCATTGTGCTACTGGGGGACTTCAATGCTCACGTGGGCGATGACAGTGACACCTGGAGGGGCGTGGTTGGGAGGAACGGCCTCCCCGATCTGATCCCGAGTGGTGTTTTGTTATTGGGCTTCTGTGCTAGTCACGGTTTGTCCATAACAAACACCATATTTGAGCATAGGGGTGTCCATAAGTGCATGTGGCACCAGGACACCTTAGGTCGGAGGTCGATGATAGACTTTGTTGTCATTTCATCTGATCTCTGGCCCTATGTCTTGGACACTCGGGTGAAGAAAGGGGCTGAGCTGTCAACTGATCACCACTTGGTGGTGAGTTGGATCTGCTGGTGGAGGAGGAAGCTGGACAGACCTGGCAGGCCCAAACGTATGGTGAGGGTCTGCTGGGAACATCTGGCCGAGCACTCTGTTGGGGAGGTCTTTAACTCCCACCTCTGGGAGAGCTTTTCCTAGCTTCCGAGGGAGGCGGGGGACATTGAGTCTGAGTGGACCATGTTCTCTACCTCCATTGTGGATGCAGCTGTTCGGAGCTGTGGCCACAAGGTCTCCGGTGCCTGTCGTGGCAGCAATCCCCGAACCCGGTGGTGGACACCCGAAGTAAGGGATGCTGTCAAGCTGAAGAAGGAGTCCTATTGGGCCATGTTGACCTCCGGGACTCCTGAAGCAGCTGACAGGTATCGGCAGGCCAGGTGTGCTGCAGCTCGGGCAGTTGCGGAGGCAAAAACTCGGAACTGGGAGGAGTTCGGGGAGGCCATGGTGAAGGACTATCAGTTGGCCTCGAAGAAATTCTGGCAAACCATCCAGCACCTCAGGAGGGGGAAACAGTACTCTGCCAACACTGTTTACAGTGCGGGTGGGGAGCTGTTGACCTCGACTGGGGACATTGTCAGGCGGTGGAAGGAATACTTTGAGGATCTCCTCAATCCCACCATCATGTCTTCCATTGAGGAGACTGAGGCTGATGACTCAGAGGTGGACTCGTCCATTACCCAAGCCAAAGTCACTGAGGTGGTTTGCAAGCTCCTTGGTGGCAAGGCACCGGGGGTGGATGAGATCCGCCCTGAGTATCTCAAGTCTCTGGATGTTGTGGGGCTGTCTTGGTTGACACGCCTCTGCAATATCACCTGGCGGTTGGGCACAGTGCCTCTGGAGTGGCAGACTGGGGTGGTGGTCCCTCTTTTTAAGAAAGGGGACCGGAGAGTGTGCTCCAATTATAGGGGAATCACACTTCTCAGTCTCCCAGGGAAGGTTTACTCCAGGGTACTGGAGAGGAGAATTCGACCAATAGTCGAACCTCGGATCCAGGAGGAACAATGCAGTTTTCGTCCTGGTTGCGGAACACTGGACCAGCTCTATACCCTTCATAGGGTGCTCGAGGGTTCATGGGAGTTTGCCCAACCAGTCCACATGTGTTTTGTGGATCTGGAGAAGGCATTCGACCATGTCCCCCGTGGTATTCTGTGGGGGGTGCTTTGGGAGTATGGGGTTCGGGGCTCTTTGCTAAGGGCTGTCCGGTCCCTGTATGAACGGAGCAAGAGTCTGGTTCGCATTGCCGGCAGTAAGTCAGACCTGTTCCCAGTGCATGTTGGACTCCGGCAGGGCTGCCCTTTGTCACCAGTTAACTGTGGGTGGTAGAAAAGGGCAACTGGACTTGCTTGAAGATTCTTGAAAACGTTTCACCTCTCGTCCAAAAGGCTTCCTCAGTTCTGTCTGACTAATAGGGAGTATCAGATATTTATCCTCTCCTGGCTCAGAATCAGAATCAGAATTCTGATGACCAGCTCATCTAAGGTGTCACTGAGGCATCATGTTGGTGTGGGTCGCTGGAGGCTGGGTGTGAATGGTGAGTCATTAGGGTGATCAAAGGATTGCCCGTTAGGGTGATCAATGGCAATCTGACTCTCTCTGTCCTCCTGTGAGTCCCCGAAAACAGCTGGGTCCTGGCGTACACCCAGCCGTCTGGGAAGAGTGTCCAAGACCACCTTGTAGATGGTTGACAAATGATGTCTTAGACCCCCACCTCTGTTCAGTGATGGCCGTTCCAGGTTTACAAAAATGGCTTCTTTGACTCCTCGCTCATACCAACGATCCTCTCTGGCTAAAATGCGTATGTCACAATCCCGAAATGAGTGTCCTTCATTGTTAAGATGAATGTAGACAGCCGAGTCCTGGCCTGAGGAGCTGGCTCTCCTGTGTTGGGCCAAGCGCCTGTATAGCGGTTGCTTCGTCTCCCCAATATACGAATTTGTGCAATTCTCACTGCACTGAATTGCATACACTACGTTGTCCTGTTTGTGTCTGGGTATTCTGTCCTTAGGGTGGACCAGTTTCTGCTTCAGGGTGTTATTGGGTCTGAAATGTACTGGAATGTTGTGTTTGTAGAAGATCCTCCTGAGTTTCTCAGATAGACCAGAAATGTAGGGAATGACAATGTTCTTGCGTTTGTTCCTGTTATCATCCTTGTCAGTTATGTTCCTTTTTATGCTCTTTAGGAAAGCCCAGTTGGGATAACCACAATTCTGAAGTGCTTTCTTGATATGGTTCTGCTCCTTCTCTTTTCCCTCTAATGTTGTAGGAATGTTCTGAGCCCTGTGTTGCAAGGTCCTAATGACCCCCAATTTATGTTCCAGTGGGTGGTGAGAGTCGAAAAGTAGGTACTGGTCTGTGTGTGTGGGTTTCCAGTAGACCTCGATACTAAGGCTTCTGTCTTGTCTAATGTGTACATCACAATCCAAGAAGGCTAGATTATTCCCACTGACATCCTTCCGAGTGAAGTTGATGTTGCTATCCACTGCATTGATGTGTTTCGAGAAAGCTTCCACCTCCTGGATTTTGATTTTAACCCAAGTATCATCCACGTATCTAAACCAATGGCTGGGAGCAACTCCTGCAAAAGTGGTCAAAGCTATATGTTCCACTTCCTCCATGTATAAATTAGCCACAATAGGGGACACTGGTGATCCCATGGCGCATCCATGCTTCTGTCTGTAGAAACTTTCATTAAACTGGAAATAAGTGGTAGTCAGGCAGAGGTCAAGCAGGGTGCAAATCTGATCCGTGGTGAGTTTCGTTCTATCCAGTAAGGAGCTATCCTGAAGGAGTCGTTTTCTTACAGATTCGACTGCTTCTGTGGTGGGAATGCAGGTGAACAGAGAAGTGACATCGTAGGAAACCATGGTTTCGTCTGAATCTAGTTTGAGGTCTCCAACTTTAGAAGCAAAATCTTGGACACTCTTCCCAGACGGCTGGGTGTACGCCAGGACCCAGCTGTTTTCGGGGACTCACAGGAGGACAGAGAGAGTCAGATTGCCATTGATCACCCTAACGGGCAATCCTTTGATCACCCTAATGACTCGCCATTCACACCCAGCCTCCAGCGACCCACACCAACATGATGCCTCAGTGACACCTTAGATGAGCTGGTCATCAGAATTCTGATTCTGAGCCAGGAGAGGATAAATATCTGATACTCCCTATTAGTCAGACAGAACTGAGGAAGCCTTTTGGACGAGAGGTGAAACGTTTTCAAGAATCTTCAAGCAAGTCCAGTTGCCCTTTTCTACCACCCACAGTTTACTATGACCTGGATGATTGAGAATCTTCACAGACATGTTTGTCACCAGTTCTGTTCATAATTTTTATGGACAGAATTTCTAGGTGCAGCCAGGGGCCGGAAGGAATCCTGTTTGGGAACCACAGGATTTCATCTCTGCTTTTTGCGGATGATGTTGTCCTGCTGGCTTCTTCAAACCAGGACCTTCAGCATGCACTGGGGTGGTTTGCAGTTGAGTGTGAAGCGGCTGGGATGAGAATCAGCACCTCCAAGTCCAAGGCCATGGTTCTCGACCAGAAAAGGGTGGCTTGCCCTCTCCAGGTTGGTGGAGAAGTCCTGCCTCAAGTGGAGGAGTTTAAGTATCTCGGGATCTTGTTCACGAGTGAGGGAAGGATAGAGCGTGAGATCGACAGGTGGATCGGTGCGGCCTCCACAGTGATGCGGTCACTTTACCGGTCCGTTGTGGTGAAGAAGGAGCTGAGCCAAAAGGCGAAGCTCTCAATTTACTGGTCGATCTACATTCCGACTCTCACCTATGGTCATGAGCTTTGGGTAATGACCGAAAGAACAAGATCACGGATACAAGCGGCCGAAATGAGTTTCCTTCGCAGGGTGGCTGGGTGCTCCCTTAGAGATAGGGTGAGAAGCACAGTCACTCGGGAGGAGCTCGGAGTAGAGCCGCTGCTCCTCCACATTGAGAGGAATCAGCTGAGGTGGCTTAGGCATCTTTTTCGGATGCCTCCTGGATGCCTCCCTGGGGAGGTGTTCCAGGCATGTCCCCCCCGGGAGGAGGCCCCGGGGAAGACCCAGGACACGCTGGAGGGACTATGTCTCTCGGCTGGCCTGAGAACGCCTCGGTGTTCTTCCCAAGGAGCTGGCCGAGGTGTCTGGGGAAAGGGAAGTTTGGGCTTCCATGCTTAGACTGCTGCCTCCGTGACCCGGTCCCGGATAAAGCGGAAGAAGACAAGACGAGACAGTAGAAATGGACATTTTCAGGTAAGCAGATTTTTTTTTTAATTATTCCCTGACTTATGAAGGTCAGCACATTTCTCCCTCATTTGGTTTGTGTGTTCTCTTATCTTTCCCATGTTGATGGATGACGAAGGAAATTTGGCCTCAGTGTCACCTCATATTTGTACCCCAGTTAATCAGAAAGTCGTGGATTACAGCTTGAAAGTTCCTACACACTCCAATCAACTCAAAAATGTACAATTGAAATGGGAAACATGCTTCAGTTACATTGTGTTCACTATAATTTCCAGGGGTTCCAATAATAGTGGCACATGTTTTTGTTGAAAATAATTACTTCTTTATAAGAAATTTGTTTTTCTCTGAATAAATTTATTTCAATTGAAGGTTGGATTTTCTCATTCTTTCAGTGTGAGATGAAGTTACTTCACCAAAAGGCAGATTTTTTCTAGCGCTTTTTACTAATCTTTACAAGGGGTGCCAATAATCATGGAGGGCACTGTACTATACGTACACATATAATACCAGCCTCATTTATGCCAAGGTGTAACTTTAATTGGTGCAACAGAGACTGGTTTTAGCTACATATATCTTGGAGAGTGCAATATAAAGACTCAAAGACTGCATGATAACACACTATGTAGCAGTGGCGGCTGGTAGTCTTTCAAACAGGGGAGGCTGGTTGGTTACAATATTTCCAGATTTTAAAAGAAAAAAGAAAAAACACATCAATTTTGCCCATACTCTTGCCTCTGATCTGGCTGATTGTTGGCAGGGTCACAAACTGTGAAATAACAGGTTCTTTTGGCCCATTAGCCTACTGTCCAATATACATGATGGTGGTGTTGGGGGGGTATATTTTAACATTTTATATTTTAAAATTGTGGCATGTGGTTTAAAAATTGATCATTATTGAAAGCAGCTCTTTGTCAGGAACCTCAGCAGTAACAGCAGAGTGTTCTGGAATAGGCACAAGCACTGACCTTGGGGAGCCAAACATACTGTAGAGCTGGGTGCCACACATTTCATTCAATGACACTTTCCCTATATTTTACTTATTTTGACTGAGAAATGTTTTATTGACAATTTTGATAACCCTTCACTTTTAATCCAGGTCTGTAGTGTGAAATGTTCTCGGCTGTGTTTTTGTTTAAAAATGTTTTCCAAATTGTAGCTGTGTTTAATTCATATCCAGAGAAATATATATTCTGAACACCCTCATTCATGGCATGCTCAACTCTGACTCTGCCGAGACAGCTTAGGCGGGTGCATGCATTCACATGCTCATTGCTGATCTCGTGTCTTTTATATGCCCTTGTGAAATTGTGCACGTCATCAAAGCCCACGTTTGACCAAATCACGGATCCGAGTTTAATCAAGAGGCATGGCCAACAATACATTTTCCTCATCACTGAACTTGCTGTTAGCCAATTCACTTTCTCGTACCAGGAGAGCTGAAAGGAACAAGTATTATTCCCTACCTTTTTCACCAAGTCAATTTGAGGCGTTGGTCTACCCTGCTCTTTAATTTAATTTTTTCCTCGAAAGGAAGACTGGCAAATGGCTTCGCCAAAATTAAATCAACAATGCTTGACATCCGTGCACAGCTTTCTTGCTAGCTGACTAGCCCCCTCAAGTTCAAGTTCAGTCACTCAAATAAACGAAATTTCTGGAACTAAGATAGCAAACTTGACAACACTATATTTACACTTTATTTACAATGAAAATATATACAAACTAAAAAAGCTGGTAGAAACCGTATGTAATGAATGAAATCGAAATGTAGCTGATCTCTTACAACACACCACACCACTTGCGAATCCGCATGGGACTGAACTGAAATTCACCGCTGCCTGTCTATTTGAAACGAGCTGTCAATCAAAGAAAATATCCGGCAGCTTTCACCAATCACCAGTCTCCTCGCGGAAAGCTTTGCCATGTCCCTCCCCTAATTAGGAAAATGAAGGAGGAAAAACTGCCTAGGTGGAATTCGATTACACAAATCAAGTCCCAAATTTAAAAAAGCTATTAAATAATAATCCTGTGGCATAGGTCACTTTTGGAGATTGTGTAGAAGGTTATTACAAATTTTTTGACACCTTTGAAATAAATTTTCGACCTTCCTACGATTTTATACCGCAATAAAACCCCTTAAGCCTAATTTCCACTAATTTTGTTGCAATATAGTACCCTACCACCGGGTGGCCATTGTCACAGACTAGTTTGTGGAATTTCAGACTGCTTTTTTGGAACTTGCTCCAAACTCAATTCTGATAGGCTGGGGCACCAACCCTGGCCCTAAGCCACACCCCCCCAGACTCAGTTTCTGGGTTCCAGACTAGTTTTTTGGAACTTGCTCCAAACTCAATTCTGATAGGCTGGGGCACCAACCCTGGCCCTAAGCCACACACCCCCAGGATCGGTTTCTGTGTTCCAGACTAGTTTTTTGGAACTTGCTCCAAACTCAATTCTGATGTGCTGACATGTGCCACCAGACCATAAGACACTTCACCACACTCTTTTCTTTGGAAAACAGACAACTTTATCAGGAAAAACCCTTATATCTCGCTCCCTGAAAGACATTGGAGGAAACTTTCACCACAGGGTCGTACAGACTGGGCTCCTCTATCAAATGCCAGTGCTATTACACTAGACGTGATATCTGGAATTGAGACTTGATATCTGGAACGGACTTAATTCCAGATATCAAGTCTGAATTCCGGGCGGCACGGTGGTGTAGTGGTTAGCGCTGTCGCCTCACAGCAAGAAGGTCCTGGGTTCGAGCCCCGGGGCCGGCGAGGGCCTTTCTGTGTGGAGTTTACATGTTCTCCCCGTGTCCGTGTGGGTTTCCTCCGGGTGCTCCGGTTTCCCCCACAGTCCAAAGACATGCAGGTTAGGTTAACTGGTGACTCTAAATTGACCGTAGGTGTGAATGTGAGTGTGAATGGTTGTCTGTGTCTATGTGTCAGCCCTGTGATGACCTGGCGACTTGTCCAGGGTGTACCCTGCCTTTCGCCCGTAGTCAGCTGGGATAGGCTCCAGCTTGCCTGCGACCCTGTAGAAGGATAAAGCGGCTAGAGATAATGAGATGAGAAGTCTGAATTCCATATATCAAGTCTCAATTCCAGATATCAAGTCTGAATTCCATATATCAAGTCTCAATTCCAGATATCAAGTCTCAATTCCAGATATCAAGTCTCAATTCCAGATATCGAGACTAGATATATGGAATTGAGACTTGATATCTGGAATTGAGACTTGATATCTGGAGCAAATTAGGGTTGTGACTTGATATCTGGAACCTGGACACCAAAAAACGTTTTATTGCAATTCAATAACTTTAATGCACTTCCATATCTTTAATAAGCCAAAAAACTTTAAAGAAGGGCGGCACGGTGGTGTAGTGGTGTAGCGCTGTCGCCTCACAGCAAGAAGGTCCTGGGTTCGAGCCCCGGGGCCGGCGAGGGCCTTTCTGTGTGGAGTTTGCATGTTCTCCCCGTGTCCGCGTGGGTTTCCTCCGGGTGCTCCGGTTTCCCCCACAGTCCAAAGACATGCAGGTTAGGTTAACTGGTGACGCTAAATTGACTGTAGGTGTGAATGGTTGTCTGAGTCTATGTGTCAGCCCTGTGATGACCTGGCGACTTGTCCAGGGTGTACCCTGCCTTTCGCCCGTAGTCAGCTGGGATAGGCTCTAGCTTGCCTGCGACCCTGTAGAAGGATAAAGCGGCTAGAGATAATGAGATGAGATGAGAACTTTAAAGAAATACAATAACATCAAACATTTCAAAACACACTTTTAATAGAACAGTATGGAACAGAAGGTCATGGGGACACTTCGGGCTTGTTCTCCCACAGCCCTAAATCCTCCTGGGGAAAGTTGTTAGGAGCATGTTTCAGGCCATTTGGAGTGTATTGGTACCTGTTTTGGAGACATGAACAATTAAATTTGATATTGAACTCTTTTAGTTTGAGCCTAGGCTCGTAAGCCCCAACACCACGTCAAGGTAGAGTTCACGTTGGGGTTGTTTTTTTTTGGTCCACTTAAGGTGGGTTTTTTTTTTGGTGATTTTTGGGGGTTTTTTGCCACACAACACACTTTTTTTTGTTAACACAATGTGTTTTTTTTTGTTTTGTTTTGTTTTTCCCCACACAATCCTACATCATGGATGGGTTTGTTTGTTTTTTTTTCTGTTGGAACCGTTAAAACATTAAAAAATTAAGAACATTAAGAACATCAGTAACTATAAGGAAAGAAAGTACAATAAAAAAATTAAACTGAATATTGAGAGGGGTTCATCTCCTTTGTGCAGATGAAGCTGGAGACGCTCAGGGTGGAGCTTCTGGGTGGAGGGGAGGTTTGAGTGGGGGGGGGACTCAATAAGGGATGGGGACAAAAGGGGTCTTATTTTTTGGGGGGAGGGCATCATGAGCCCCTTCCTCCTGAGGGGGAGGAGGTTGAAGCCCTGGGCTGTGTTGAGAGAGTGAAAAAAAAAACACAATAAGCAATAATAATAGGATGTCTACATTTTGGAAACATTTCTTTATATTCTTTGATATATATATATCTCACCTCTTCTTTTAGATGGCGTTCTCAGGCCTATTTTGACAAAAGGGTAATATCAATTTTAAAATTATTTGTAAATGTGCATTATGTACAGCGATTTCTTTAAAGTATTGGCATTGGCATATAAAGTACAGTTCCTTACCTGTCCATCGACCAATCCGCCTTGGGGTGAGGGGGGATATGAGGACCCCCAAGCGTCTTTTTGTTGCCAATATTTTTTTCTTTGGGAAATACAAAGTGAGACGTGTTAAAGTTTGAAGTTAGTATTTCCTTATCTCTCTGTCTTTCGGCCGGGGCATCGGGGGAGGCGGCAGGACCAGCGGGGGCATCAGGGGAGGCGGGCGGGATTGGGTCAGCTGGCACCTCCCTGAGATCTTCTTCTGTGATGTCCAGCTGGCTGACCATTGGAAGAACCGAGAAAGTCAACCTCAGAGCCCTGAGGCCATCAAGTGCTTTTTTTTGTATCCCCAGGTTGTACATGTCCTTCCGTTGTTCAGCCTAATAAAGAATGGTAATAAGTGTGTAGTGATTTAAACAGAATTGTTGTCTCATCTTGTCAGAATTCTTTTGTGTACAATTATATATTTTTAAAAAGCTCAATGTCTCAATGTCATGTTTCTTATGTGTGTGCAAATATCTGTGCAAAAAGCTCACCATCCAGTTCTTGTGTGACTGGAGGAAATATTTGTCCAGCCGGACATATTTTATCTGGCACTCCATACAATAGAGTCTTCCCTTCACTCCTCTGAAGTAAATAAAGAGAAATATAACTTAAAAAACTTAAACTCATAAAAACATATAAAAACATCAAATGCTATTATATCAGACATTGAGTTGATACAATATTGTTAAAAAAAAAAACTCACCGCCCACTCGCGTACAACATTAATAGGTCCAGCTCATCATTGTTTACCACATGATGGCCTTTCCTGAGGTGTTGGCGGAGGTATTTGTAGTCCACATCGCATAATGGACACAGCTGCATGCTAAAATATGAATAAAAAGTAGTTACACATGTGATAACATACGATTCCCTAGTCTTGAAGTCCAACAAATATTCCATTCCAGAAAAAATGTGTACACAATAGATTATGTTACTTACTTCAAGATTAATCTCCTGACTAAACAGTCCAAAAATATTGTCTACATAAGAGACCCTGTGTTTGACTTACCTCTCCTTTGTTTGTGAAAGAAGTGTGTGGGGGATGGGCAGTAGCAGCAGAGAGCTTCTTCAAAGAAGTGTGTGGGAGATGGGCAGTAGCAGCAGAGAGCTTCTTCTAAGAGCTTTTCTTTGACTTTGACAAGGCCCCGGACTGGATTTTCCAAAAAAACACCTTGGGGGCGTGGCTTAGGGTCCGAGGGCACGTCCCAGCACGTCAAAATTGAGTTTGGACCAGGTTAGGACATTGGACTTCAATTCCGGAATTAGGCCTATTGACAGTATCCTACACCCGGAACGAGGCCTAACCTTTCAAAAACATTTTTAAAAAATCATGTCTCCAAAATAGGTACCGATAGACTCCAAATGGGCTGAAACGTGCTCCTAGCACCTTCCCCCGGGAAGATTTTTGGCAAGTGGGACTTGGGGGAAATTTTCACTACCGGCCTTCCATTGAAATGAATGGGTTAGGGTTTGTTTTTGAATAACTCTGAAACTAAAGGTCCTACAGCTTCGCGGACGCCTCAGCCATGATCGGGGACCCCAAATTAGGGTGTGCGACGGTTTTGAAGCCGCGGGGACATTCGGGTAATTTTTCACAAATATTTTTACACTTTTTTTCTGACCTTTCACCTTTGGGTGTATCTCGGGACAGGAAGGTGCTAGAGACTCAGTTCCAAGTCAGACGCGCTCAGCACCCTCGATTTGGGGGGGGGGGTAGACTTGATTCCGAGTCAATAGCACCTTTTCCTGATTTTTTTTGTGAATATTTTCAACTATTTTTATGAGGCCTTTGGCCGAGTGCGTTTTGGGCCGCTGTTCCGGACAGGAAGGTCGTACAGACGTCAGACAAGTATCCCCCGTTTTGTCTCGCTTAGGGCTATCTATTGATACCACATTTGTTACGATTTGACCACGTTTTAGGTGCGAGACGGTAGGCCACGCCCCTGCGGTTCGGCCCCCGAAAAACGTGGGAGGAAAGTTTCACCACAGGTTCGTACAGCCCGGCCTACTGTACCAAAATCCAGCGGTGCGAGACCCTAGCCTGAAAAGGCGGGGCCTTCCATTGAAATGAATGGGTTAGGGTTTGTTTTTGAATAACTCGGAAAATAAAGGTCCTACGGCTTCACGGATGGCTCAGCCATGATCGGGGACCCCAAATTAGGGTGTGCGACGACTTTGAAGCCGCGGGGACATTCGGGTAATTTTTCACGAATATTTTTACACTTTTTTTCTGACCTTTGACCTTTGGGCGTATCTCGGGATAGGAAGGTGCTAGAGACTCGGTTCCAAGTCAGGCGCGCTCAGCGCCCTCGATTTGGGGGGGGGGGTAGACTTGATTCTGAGTCAATAGCACCTTTTCCTGATTTTTTTGTGAATATTTTCAACTATTTTTATGAGGCCTTTGGCCGAGTGCGTTTTGGGCCGCTGTTCCAGACAGGAAGGTCATACAGACGTCAGACAAGTATCCCCCGTTTCGTCTCGCTTAGGGCTATCTACTGATACCACATTTGTTACGATTTGACCGCGTTTTAGGTGCGAGATGGTAGGCCACGCCCCTGCGGTTCGGCCCCCGAAAAACGTGGGAGGAAAGTTTCACGACAGGTTCGTACAGCCCGGCCTACTGTACCAAAATCCAGCAGCGCGAGACCCTAGCCCGAAAAGGCGGGGCCTTCCATTGAAATGAATGGGTTAGGGTTTGTTTTTGAATAACTCTGAAAATAAAGGTCCTACGGCTTCGCGGATGGCTCAGCCACGATCGGGGACCCCAAGTTAGGGTGTGCGATGATTTTGAAGCTGTGGGGACATTCGGGTAATTCTTCACGAATATTTTTACACTTTTTTTCTGACCTTTGACCTTTGGGCATATCTCGGGACAGGAAGGTGCTAGAGACTCGGTTCCAAGTCAGGCGCGCTCAGTGCCCTCGATTTAGTGGGGGTAGACTTGATTCCGAGTCAATAGCACCTTTTCCTGATTTTTTTGTGAATATTTTCAACTATTTTTATGAGGCCTTTGGCCGAGTGCGTTTTGGGCCGCTGTTCCGGACAGGAAGGTCGTACAGACGTCAGACAAGTATCCCCCGTTTCGTCTCACTTAGGGCTATCTACTGATAGGGGCGCGAGACCCTAGCCCGAAAAGGCAGGCCGTGATTGGACAAAATCAAAATTCCAACAGGCAATGTCTAAGCAACGGAGGCCTCAACTCAAGTCTAATGTCCTAACCCAGTGGTTCTCAAACTTTTTTCACCAAGTACCACCTCAGAAAATACTTGGCTCTCCAAGTACCACCATAATGACCAACATTAAAATACAGTAGCGTAGTAGGCCTAAGTATTCATTAAAAACAAGGCGGAGGTTTTATTTAACAAGTATATTTAATATTGTTGGCCACTGTAACATTACACACAGTACTTTGAACAGTAACACTGTGTTTAAATATAGGAAAATAAAACACTGTCCTTAAATAATTGAATCAAATAAATTGGCCAAATCTGCAACATCTGTAGTCTCATCAAGCTGTATGGTAAAATATCTACTGTTCTTAATGCGCTCAATCAGTGTCTTTTTAACATCGTCAGCCATGTCATTTATTCTCCTTGACACGGTGTCATTTGAAAGCGGCACCAAGTTTAACTCTCTGGCAGCTTTCTCTCCACACGTGATACGTGTCATCTCTTTGGCTAATGGGCAAACACAGCAGTTCCCCGATTATGTGCAGCTTACCGGCTCTGGCAATCAGGAGGCTGGCGCAATATGAAGCTTCCTGTGCTTTGGCTACAGGCGTACCATAGGACAGAATGGTGGACTTGGACTGCTTCAGTTCATCACGTTTTCGTAAAAAAAAAAATCCATTGGTTTGTCCTTTAGTGCTGTGTGTTTGGTTGTAAGATGCCATTTGAGATGTGATGGTTTCATGGACTCATTGCTCAGAACGTCCCCACATACAACACACTGCGGCCTGGGCAGCTCCTCTGTCCCGCTCCAAATGAATCCCAGTTTTATGTATTTTTCGTCATACTTCCTCCTCACTGGTTTCTGCCGTGTGCTAGCAGTTCTGGGGCTGGTTTTGCCACTGTCGTTAGCATCTGCGCTCGGCTCACACACGTCCTCTTCAGTTCTCCCTCTCCCCTGATCCACGCTCGCATTCGCGGATTTAAGCCACGACAGTAATTTTGTAGTACTCGTCATAATTAGCAAAGCCACCTCCACCTTTTCCCATCACAGCCTAGTCTACCAATGGCGGATAACCATCTGTCAGCGGAAACGGCGGGAATGCGTACGTACGCTACGTACGGCTACCCAGAAGCACTTGCAAACTTTTTAAAATTATTAACTTAATTTGTATCTCCTTTCATTTTCTTGTCATCGGTTGATAAGATATTTTCATCCATTCGGATATTATGGATAGTATTTCACGTTTTATTATTTTTTTTTAATTTTATTTATATTTAATTA